>NC_142520.1:43557377-43723627 GCF_964205215.1 Stylophora pistillata | reverse complement strand
AAAACCACCGAGGAGGATGTTTTAGTTTTCCTCCCTTACCTCAATTTACCATATTCTAAGGGCATCAGAACGCACATAGTTTTCAGCGGTATTACACTGAGGGGTCTATGGAAAATACTAATCAAATTTGCTCGAAAATCGCTGCTCTGATCTGCTGATATTCCCGCCTACTCTGGATGTATTTGATGCGTTCTTTATTTAAAAAGGGCAGGACCAAACTTATAAGTTAGCCAGCCACTTGTTGTTACTGAAAATGCCTGGTGATAATTTTTTCAACTGATTGTTTTTGCAGCCACCCACCAAAGATGATTAAGAGTGATGTTCATTGCACTGGATTAGTAAATAAACTATGGAAATTGTTATTCTAATAATTGTTGTACTTTTCATATTCAACAAAAAGTCCTAAAACATAAGCCCTAACAATCAATTTCGTACATGATCCGATGTTTTCTTTTTGGCGTTCCGTATTAACGCTTAAAAACAGTTAAGAAGCTACTTAACAATAAATGTAAAGGG
This sequence comes from Stylophora pistillata, assembly GCF_964205215.1. Taxonomy (NCBI): domain Eukaryota; kingdom Metazoa; phylum Cnidaria; class Anthozoa; order Scleractinia; family Pocilloporidae; genus Stylophora; species Stylophora pistillata. Next base: position 43,723,111 of record NC_142520.1, on the reverse strand, counting down.
TAAAATTACATTTTTTCATGCAGCGTACTTTCCATTTTATAAATAGGCTAGACGACATTGATTGTATGGGAGGCTGAGGGTTGGTAACCGACAAAGGCTAAGAGTAGGAAAGTTTGAAATAATAGGGAAACACAGAATATTTCAATAGTTTATTTAAAACTATATATTGAGCACGCGCAAGTTAATGCGCTATGTTCAGGTTTATATCGCCAGGTAGAGTCATAATATAAAATCGATATTCTGTTTAAAATAATTTGCTTTAATACTTCAGAGGAGATGATCTAAAGACACCCGATATATTAGTCTTCTCACCAGGCTTTAGTCAATGATACATATTCTGTGGTTTTATATTCTCGGGTGGTAGATGGATGAAGAGAAGAGAAAATAATGGGGTATTATTTTTACTTGACGACGAATAACGTCAAAGGGAGCAATCCACCATGGAATGAAGGGGAATAAGTTTATAAAGGAACTGATGTGCTGCGTCGGTGGGGGTAACAAGGTAATCCGGCTATATCAAGTGAGTTGAAATTGTAAATTGGCCACCGTAAAGAGTTAAAAAGCTAACGTTTCTAGCGTTAGCCCTTCGTCAGAGCGAATGCAGGAATTGTAGGTTGCGTGTGGGTTTAATGCAGAAAGTGGAGCAGCGCTATTGGTGGGAACATGGTGACGAGAAAAACACGAATAAATTAGTAGATTGAAAAGCGTTCCTTCACACCTATGGGGTTAAGAGCGCCGATTTAAAGGATAAACTTTTGTTCAAGAGTTTTGTATTGAATAAGACTGATTCAAGGAATTAAATTTCAAATTATTTGAAATTTAATTCCTTGCATACGACTTTCTTTATACCTATACTTGAGGGTGTACAACCGCAAGACATCTGCACAAAGTTCTCTCTGGCTAAATCTTGTATTATTGTTTCAAAAACACAACATCAATTTTGACAATTCTATTAGGCCGGGTCCACTTAGTTCTCGCTTGCAACTGCTGGAGAGATTTTTACTCCACCTTGAATTAAAATCTTATGCTAAATACCATTTATGTGTCCATTTCTTCCCACAAACTGTCCGAGTGGAGTCAGCACAAGCTTTGCCTAGCGATGCAGACGGTTCCGAAAGAGGGTCATTAAGTGTCTCCAAGGTCAAGGGTCTGTTGTCGATTAAGAACTCAGCTTCACACAGGAACTTTCTCAGCGATTCTTCGTCTAAACGCTTTCCAGGTTCCTTCATTGGATCGTTTGCCTTTCCCAGACACCTCCAAAGTGGCTGGCAGATGTTGGCTTTTTAATTCAATCGATTTTAGCCTCAAGGAGGCTGCCTTGTTCATGTTATCATCCATTTCTTCTTTAGCCTTGTTAAGCTCGGTTTCCGCGCCAATGAAATTTCCTCAGTCACGGCGCATTTTTTGACAGGTCCTCTTCGATAGATGAATCATCTCAGTACCTGTATGAAAGGATCGATTTCGAGGGAATATGCTACCTCTATATGTACTGCTCTGCTACCATGGAACTGAACAATGCTCCATATGTCTTCACGACAGATCCTCCTGTCAAATATGCCAAGGACCCTAGAAATCTGTACCACAATATGTAAAGAGGGGAGCGGATCCTCGCACGACTTTGGTAAGTCAAGAATTCCTCTGCTGTCCCATGTTGCACCAGTGTGTTTCCGCTGATAATCTAATAGCCACTGACACAAATTTCGTTCAAGGTGATCCCTCTTCCACTATTCATCCATCCGTGAGAAGTGATATGGCTTGGCTTTGGCAGGAAGATCGGGGTCTTAAGAGGTTCTAAGAGATCTGCTTTCCGTATTTGTCCACCAACTCTTATAACAACGTCTCTGTTTAGATGTGGATCCAGTTTATAAAGAGACCTTGTCTTCCTTAACACACTCTTCTTTTCTTTGTCTAGTGCACGACTACCGTACTTGGCGTTTGTTTGGATGTTTGGGAGACTTCTAATTTTTGAAGGAAACACTTCTCTTTGCAATTGCTTTATTATCTCTACTTCGGCTTCCTCTAAGTCGGCGACGCTGAGTCCTGTGTTAGCAGAGGTTTCCTTGGTCGACCCATGCTCGGATATACTATCACTGGGCTCCTTTCCTTTGGATAAGACTTAAAATCGAAGTTTTCTCTTGTATCTCAAACAAAGCACTACAGCTATCTTTCTGCAAACTGGAGAATCTTCTTAATCTCTTAAGGATGTCGAAACTCTCTTTCACCGTACTTGTATTAACTGGAATTCTCTTGACCTCTGGAGAATAGGGATCTACGTGTTTTTCGTAGTTCTATTCCTCAAACTGGCTGTCTGTAGGTTCTCTGAGTGAGTCAGGAAGCCTTAATCCACTCTGATTTTTCTACAAAGTCTTTTGATGACGTGCCCCTTAAACGTTCGTCTCCGATATTTGACGTAGAGTCTACGTACGGCCCCTATGCCGGGATTGTGGGATCATGAATGAGTTGAACTCTATTGGCTTCATGGACATGAAAACGACTGGATTCGTTGCTTATAAATCTTCGAGCGACTTTACTGTCAATCAGATAGTAGTCCTTTAAATTGTCACCAATCTTAATAGATAAAGTGGCAACCGCCAATTCCAGCCTCGAGATGCTGATTGTCTTCTTTGGTTTCACGCGAGCCTTTCGCATAACAAACGAAACGGTGTTCTCGAGGACTTGAGTTACTGATGTTTCCGTGTTTTGCACAGAATGATTGAAGTTGAATCCTCCGTTTTCAAAAACTGGCTTGTCATCCTTTTCTAGTTTAATAGCTTTGTCTTCCGTGCACGCCGATTTAATAACATCGTACATTAGGACAGCCGACACCCTTCTAAGGGTGTCGGCTGTCCTAATGCAATACTCGACTCCATTGTCTTCAGCCGTACGTGTGAGAGCATAGTTAACATATGCAGGGGACGACACTGCGTCGAATAAGTATCATGCAATACTCTCCCACCTTTTTTTCCATGTCTCCGTCTGGCCACCACAGAAAATTAAGAAAGTCTTGATCTACCTTTCTCACCTTTACCTGAAAGAATATCTGTTCTACGTGTGCAATAAAGGCGTACTTCTCTTATCGTAATCTGGTTAGAGCGTCAACTAAGTTGCCGGTAACATCTGGTCTTTGAAGGAATTCTTATTCAAGGAGTGTCCTTCGAATGTCGCCGAGCAATCGAAAACCACGCGAACTTTCATTGGTTTATGCGGGCGATAGATTCCAAGGAATCGTTCTCCCGGAAGTGGATTTGCAGTTAAGTCGTCTCGTGATACCGAAAGTCTGAATAAACCATCTCTCATGGCATGGAAACGCATACCAGAAGTGCATTTGCAAGACTCTTAGAAAGTGATCCGCAAGTGGTTACAATGGGGGAAAGGGGGGGGAGGGGTGGGGAAGGATGAAGAGGTTGCAACACGATTGGACTCGAATCAAATGACTCGTCTCAGAAAATGTCGAGCCGTGTGGCTATTGGGCTCCACAACTATATCATTTGAGAAAAATCGGCACGGCAGAAGGGATTTGAACCCAAGACCCTCCGTCATCTAGTCGGATGCTCTAATCACGAGTTACTGAAGACTCTATGGTGAGCAAGGGTCAATTTGTAGGACTACACTGGATCCGAATCGCGCGGCTACACAGCCAAGTATTGACCAACGCATATGAAACTCACTAACAGCATCGCGCTGTCACATTAAAGCATATCAAGATGCGGCTAACCAACCTCCAAAGTGAGCATGTAAAGGTGAAACAATTTAATGTAATAAGGAAAAAATAATGTAATAAGAAAAAATCCAAGTCCCAGCGTGATGCTGTTAGTGAGTTTCATATACGTTGGTCAATACTTGGCTGGGTAGCCGCGCGATACGGTCCCAGTCGGGACCCACAAATTGACCCTTACTCACTATAGTTTCCAGTAGCTCAGTGGTTAGAGCATCCGACTTGATCACGGAGGGATGTGGGTTCAAGCCACATCTGGGAATTGGATTTTTTCTTATTACAATAATAATAATAATAATATACGTTAATTGAAGATCTTCCTTAGGGGCTTTCCAGCCACAATATAGACTAAGTAAGAGCTTAAAAATCCCCACTGGCAGGATGCAGACCAGTGAGCTATTTACAGAGCACAGCCGAGGAGTTGAACTAGTGGCAACCGAGAACAAATCCAGTTAGTGGCAGGGTGGAGTACTTGAACCCGGGACACCGGGTTACAAATCCAGCACCCTAACCACTCGGCCACGACATTCAATTTCATCCGCTTCCCACCGACAACTTCTTTTTCTCCACACATATACTTAACAACCGTTGTAAAACCAAATAATTTCAAAAGGCTCTTTCCTACGAAATGAAGGACAGTAAAAAGACGAAATAAACAAACGCGATTGTCTTTGAAGCCAGCCATGATGCCTTCAGGTCGCACGTCTCCAAAGCTGTCGTGATCACATGACGAGCAGCTTGGGCAGATACTACCTCATATCTATTCAAAAACACGGTATTTTCTTGAAGTTGACAGTATCTGGTAACTGTAGTCTTTTTGAAAAGAAAAAGGAATCGTTGAAAATATGTAAGGGGGCAACGTAAACAAACCCTCCAAAAATCAGAACGAATATAAAATAGACAATAGCGCCAAAGTTTAGCACACGCAAGACATTATTCAGCTCCAGCAGCTAAAGGACAAGAATCGTTAAAAATGAAACCTTTATAAGAGGCCAGATGACATTATATTTCATATAGGCACAATCACTAAAAGCCGTTGCATAACTAGTATTTGTCTTGTTTGAAATAAATTGTGATCTTATCGCAAAATTGAAAATTGCAACCTTCCTTCAAAAGTGATGATCACAACCTCTGCCAAAAGGAGATTTCGGTTTTTCTGGAGAGGAATGCAAGACAGCTCTTATTGAGAGCGAGAAAACGATATCGTTTCCTAGTACTATCTAAAAACCAAGCGCGAGGGTTTCATCAGGTTCCCAAACGCAAGAAAACATTTGAAACCGCGAGGCCTGTTGCCTCTTGGTTTTGTTGTTTTCAGGCGTTTGCAAACCTGACGAGACCCAAAGTACGAGTTTTTGAAATGACTTCTCCAAAGAGACAATACAAAATTATACGATGTTGTATTTTTCAAATTTTTCTTTAAAATACCTCGTAAGTGTGATTTGTTGTATTTAGCCGGCATTCATCATGATTTGTAAGCTTTTTTTTTAATTATCCAATAGTTTCGCGTTTTACCGAATTTGTATTCCTAAGGTGGGATATGACCTCCACTCATGTACACATTGTGAGGTTTGAGGCGGTTGAGGATAAGGGCGGTTCTTCAAAGAGCAAAAGATGTTTTTACCCCCAATCCAAGAGATTATTTTTGCATTTTGTTCTCGCTTCTTTAAAGCTATTAGCTCCGCGAAGCTAATTCGCCGGTGGTGGTAAATATCGTAGGTGTGAATGTTTACCGCTCAATGCCGAGAACTCTCCTTGAGTACTGGCTGTTTTTTTCATTCTTATGCATTCTGTAGGTCTGTTGCGGCTATATGTTCTTATAGGATTCGGCATTTGGGTGACAGACCCTGACATCAGGGAATGCCGATCGTTGTTGTTCGCAGAATCCACGTGCGTGAAGGTTCAATCTTGCCCTTTTTGCTTTGTCAGCTCCTCTTTTCAGCTGTTCACCACTGATGTCTTGAAGTGCGGGATCAACTTCAACATCCCCATATACCGTACTCAACAGTTCAGCTGCCAGGTCTCTCCGATCGTTCTGTCTTTTCATGAAAATCCTCCTTGTTTACAAATCATGGCGTGGTGTAGTGTAAAAACCCCTCCACATACACACGTGGAGAGAATATTTTGATAGTTTGTTAGCATCAAGGAATTCCTGTTTATTTGGGTTGAAGCTCAATTCTTGGGGGGGCAGTACTGTCAGCCACACTACTGACCTTCTTCAGCTGTCAGTTCCAGCGCTCGCATCGCGCAGAATGCCTCGACTCATCCTGTCACTTTGACTGATGAAGCGTTCTCTACACTTGCTTCTCGGCCTGAATTTCCATGGCACAGGCTTCCAAGACGGACTCGGATCACAAGGATATCCCTATCTAGCTGATTACACCTGCGTTACATACATACATACATAAAATTTATTTTTTCTCGAATTTAAGAGTAGCTTATAAAAACTAATTTTTCCGAGAGAAAGATAACAAATAACAAGAGAAATCGACATAATATACAATGACATTATAAAATACAATCCTATGCGATACTTATAATCTACGGTTAAATTGAAATAAAGAGATTTACTGCATATCTAAAAGTTTGATATGTTTCGTTATCACAGGAATAAGCAGCTGATATACTGCATTCTCCGGTGGTTCTAGCAGATCCTGGCTGTCGGGCAGTATTCCTAGGAAGATGTGGAAGCGGCATAGCATGCTTGTGGCCGCGTCATCGGCGAACCAGCATTGCTTTACAGTGGACGCCACATGTAGACTCGTGATCAGAGGCTGGATGCTAAGAGCACAATGAGCTATAACGATCGGATATGCGGTCCCTTCTTTGCCGTCTGTGATAAGTTAATTGTAGTTACGATGTTTTACTTCCTTTTTTGATTGGCTTTGAATTTGGTCCTTTAAGCATCATTACGCACATATACGTCTGAGCTCGCCTTTTCTTAAAGCAGTTTTTCTATTGATTTCGAGTGGTCTTGTTAACCCCGCACTAGATATGAACGAATGACTAAATAGTACTGAACTTACTAAAGACTGCATAACATATGAATATTTTAAAGATTGCATAACGCTTTTGAATATTTTATAGAAAAGGCGAAATACAAATAATAAATGTTATTGTTATTGTTATATTTTGATGCCCTTGTTTTGCAAGTTAAACACCCTAAGAGTTACCAGCAAGTTCTTTTGACTTCCGCACCAAAAAGATATAGTAATAGTTGAATTAAGAAGTACCCTTTATTGATCTGACCCTCTTTCGATTTGTTCTATGAAGTTTAGAGCTCTTCATTTGGTATGTGTTTTAAATTTACACCTTAAACCTAGTTAAATTCACACCTTTCTCGATTTCTTGGATGACTTTGTTACTGGCTTCTTCTTTCTTTTGTAGAGTGGCGACGTCAAGTGCAAGCTTATCTACAGTAGTTTTAAGCTTCTTAACCGCTTCTCGAGCTTCGTCGATCGAGTCAAGATTTCTTAGGCGGGTCAATATTTTAATCAGTGGAGAGCTGACGCTTTCGTCCTCACTCTTGCTTACCATGTCAAAGCTTGTAGCTTCAGTTTGCATCAAACAGGATTCTTTTAGTGTCTTTTCATCTGGAGATGCGTGATATTTATTGGAACACTTTTTTCTCCTCGCTTTCCTGTTGATTGGCTTGCCCATATATGAAAATTCCATGATTTTCAATCATTTTCGAAGGAGCGTTAACATGTACGTCTATATCCTTTAGTTTCTAGCGCCAATCTCCCAGTCTCGCATGGATGCACTGAAGTTTTTTGATTTCTTACATTAAAAATTTTCCATCTGCTTGTAAGACAAAACACAAGCTTAGCTGACAGGTCTATTAAGAGTGATGTGTCCAACAATAATACAAACTTAAGACTATGGCAACAACGTTTAACTATTGTAAAGCTTTTACTGTTGCAACTATCCCTGAAATTATCTATTTAGCTTTCCTTGTCCTCCTCTCCCAAATTCATTAGGATTTAAAAGTCTTTACTTTTTCACTTACAGATATACTAATTCGGCGTTGTTGTTGAATATGTCTTTTGGCAAGTCCTCCAACTGGTTGTTGTTTAATCGCCTGTCAACACAGGACGACAGTTAGTATAAGTTAGAATAGGTCCTGAAACAAACCGCTATATAATAACCGCTAACAGAGTAAATTCGTTTAAGTATATCAACAAAGTTGAAATGGCAAATTGGCCACCGTTACGATTATAAAAGCTGACGTTTCGAGCGTTAGCCCTTCGTCGAAGCGATGTTTTCTTTTCGGTGTTCCATATGAATGCCTAAAAAAGGTTAATAAGCTACCCAGCAATACATGTAAGGGGTAAATGTGGTGTATCCCTCGTAAAAGGCCAGGTGACATTGATTGCAGGGGATGCTAAGGGTTGGTTACCGACAAATCCTAAGAGTGGGAAAATTTAAAATGATATTACAAAATGTCTCCGTAGTTTTATTTAAAATAATATAAAGCGTGTTTATTTGAGCAGGCGCAAATGAAAACGCTATGTTCCAGTCTATACTGCCATGTAGGTATGTTCATGACATCAAATCAATAATCTGTAAAAGTAATTTGCTTAAGAGTTTAAAAGGGATGGTCAAAATAGAACCGGCATGTTCAAGTTTGTCTTCTGATCAGGCTTTATGAAGCATACTTTGCATCTATTACGGTTAGTGATATATCGTGCGATTTCGAACTCCAACGCGGTGGACGGGTAAAGACGCAGGAAAGTTATGGCAAATTATTTTGTCTTTGTGAGAAAGTTGTCCACAAGAAAATGAAGAGAATTGCTGGGTGTTCACAGCATTGCAAAGTATCTGTAAGAGTACATCGAGTGCCTTGTATCGAGATTTCAAGAGATCTTGTCCCTTGATCACAGCTTCATCGGGAAAATAAAAGTTTTGGCCAGGAAATCAGTACAAGTACATGTAATTTAGTGTATCTCAGTGGTTATGTTCATTGATTCAAACAGGGATTTTTCTTACCTACTTTTGTGGAAAGTTACGGACATTTTCCCTGTTATGCAAATCTTTGTATACACTCTTCACTAAGGTTTATTACAGTATATCTGTATTCTGCAAGTTTGCAATTCACCTTTTAAGATTTTGTTTTATTGCAAACGGCATTTTATCAGGTTTGAATATTCAAACCTCACAAAACTATCATACTGTTGTAGGTTCTGGGATATTTCATGTCGATATAACTGCTTAAAAGCGTTGCATAACTAATATTTTTCTTGTTTAAAATAAGCTATGATATTATCGCATTTAAAAATTGCAGCATTCCTTCAAAAGTGATGAGAATAACCTCTGCCAATAGGGGATTACGGTTTTTCTGGAGAGGAATGCAAGACAGCTCTATCAAGAGCTTCAAGAAAAGGATATCGTTTCTTAGTACTACTTCAAAATGAAAGCGAGGGTTTCATTAGGTTTCCAAACGCAAGAAAACATTTAAAACCACGAGGCTGCAGTCTGAGTGGTTTTATTTTTTTCCAGCGTTTGGAAACATGATGAAACCCGATAAACGAGTTTTTGTAAGGACTTCGTCAAAGAAACAATATAAAATTATACAATGTTGTATTTTTCTTACTTTTCTTTAAAATGCCTTTTAGGAGTGATTTGTTGTATCCAGCCGGCATTCATTGTATTAATCAGCTTTTGTTTTTAATTATCCAATAGTTTCGCGTTGCACCAAATTTCTGTTTCAAAAGCGTTGTGAACTTGAAGTCTTTTACACACTGTTTTTGCCGTGGCCGAAGGAAGGTTTCGCTTACCGAAAACAATCGAGGAAGAAGAAATTTGCGTAGAGAGAGCGATACCGAAGTCTACCAGATATAAAAATAAGTGGGCAGTAGGCATTTTTGAGGATTGGCAACGAGTGCAAAGTGTCAAGTTTCCAATAGTCCAAAGGTTGGTGGGGTTAATAAAGAGTATGAAGCTGTTTGAGTCATCTATTAATATGCAGATTAAGATAAATTTGATCACTAGTGATGAAAACGTGATGAGACACTAATTATTTTCAATTGGTATTTCCTTGAGTTTCAAAGTCATCCACCTGACCTGAATGGGGCGCTCTGGTTGGCTTATAACGTCATGAATTATTACTGCGTTTGAGAAGTTTACTTTTTGTCGTTTCAATTCACTTCAAAAATTCATTTAAAAAACAACCGATTTTCTGCATGACAATATCCTCTCCTAAAACCCTTTTTTTTCCCGCGAGTTGAGGATTATGACTGCTAAGAGCTAGTGCTTTTAATTTTATACCACAAATTTACATAAAGGGAATTAATTAATTAGTGTTGCACTGTACTCATTTTCGATTTATTGCACTGCGTTTGGAGATCAATGCATTTATATGGTTCGCTTCATATTTTTTAATAAGCTTAAGCAGACAATAGAAATTTTGAGCAAAGAAACTTATCACGGAAAAACTTATTGAAGAAAACTAGGATGAGTCTACGGAATCCAAAATTCTCTCCAGCAAGTTTTCTTTGATATATTTTCTTTAATTTTTTTTTTTGTGTGTTAAATATAGCGAGCTAGGAGTCCAAGAGTGCATGTGAACTATCAATCCCCTTCACCTGCCTTCCATTACATTTGCATCGGAAAATTTCAACCTCGTGGCTGTTTTTATTCGGTAATAGTATATCGTTGCTCTGATCTGGGATATTCTCACCAGTGCTAGATGGATTTCACGCGTTCCTTACACAAGTAAGACAGGTCCCTTATTTACAGCCAACTCAGCAGGATATTGTTACTAAAAATGCCAGATGGTATTTTCTTCAACTGATCGATTAATAATTCAATTTCATTTCATTTTTGGGAACGTAAGAAACAGCTCTACGAAAATTTAAAGCCGGACATTTTTGAACTTAACACTTAACTTAAAATTTCAAATTTACGATCGAATGGCTAACTCTGTGAAAATGAGCATTCCTTGCATCGCCGGGGACTCTCTTCGCTACCCTTGAACCCTTTAATCATATAAGGGCGGTTCTTCAAAGAGAAAAAGATGTTTTTTCCCCAATCCAGGAGATAGTCTTTGCATTTTGCTCTCCCTTCTTTAAAGCTATCAGCTCTGCGAGGTTTTAAATATCGCCGGTTGTTGTAAGTATTAGGGGTTCGAATGTTTAGTGCTCATTGTCGAAAACTCTCCTTGAGTACTGGCTGTTCTTTTCATTCTCTAGATCTGTTGTGGCTCTATTCTTATAGGATTCGGCATTTGGGTGGCAGACCCTGACATCAGGGAATGCCGATCGTTGCTGTTCGCAGAATCCATATGCGTAAAGGTTCAATCTTGCGCCTTTTGCTTTGTCAGCTCCTCTTTTCAGCTGTTCACCACTGATGTCTTGAACTACGAGATCAACTTCAACATATCGCCTTATACCGTACTCAAGAGTTCAGCTGTGAGGTCTCTCGGATCATTATGTCTTTGTATGAAAAATACTTCTCGTTTCCAAATCATAGTGTGATCTAGCGTAAAAAACCTCCCCACAAACACCACGTGAGGGCAACATTTTGGTAGTTTGTCAGCATGAGGGAATTCCTGTTTATTTAGGTTGAAGCCCAATTCTCGGGAGGAAGTATTGTCAGCCACACTACTGACCCTTCCTCAGATGTCACGTCCAGCGCTCGAGTCGCGCAGAATGCCGCGACACATGCGGGAACTTTTTAAGTCCATCAGCGGTGAATTTGAACAGTCCTCTGAGCAATAAGTGCGGAACAATTAGGAAAGTGGCTTGTAACTACGGTAAACTATTCGCTGTAGCTATTTGGCAGGATATGGATTTTGTAGAAGTGGGTTTAATAAACAAATTTGTATTAAAACTTGTCTTCGCAAATCTGCTTTGAAAAAATGGCACTTGTAGATGCTCTTCAGTGTGGAAGCTGATCTTTAGGTTAATTAATCCGATGAACTCTTCGATTCGCAAAAGCTCACAGTCAGGATATGAAGAGGTTACTCCTATGTTTCATGAAAATTGCTATTCCGCCCGTTGATAAACTGGGCACTGTAAATACATGTCGTGGAAGACAGTAGCATTTTGGGCAGACTCGGATCGCAAGGATGTCCCTATCTAGCTGATTACACCTGTGTTCCGTAATCACAGAAATAAGTACCTGAGATATTGCATCCTCAAGTGGCTCTAGTAGATCCCGACTGTCGGGCAGTATTACTAGGAAGTAAGTCACCCATGTGGAAGCAGCACTGCGTGTCTCTGGCTGTATCTGAGGGAACTCTGCTAATCGAGCTACTTGGTTGACCCAAACAGAGAACTTTTCACTAACGTATTTATCTAGACACTCTCGTGAGACTATCGCCGCGCCCAAATGTTTTTTTTTTACCTTCCTTTTTTATGTTAATCTTCGTTTCCTTGAGTACTATCACATTTTCCTTCTTGAAAGGCTTTGCAATAGTCCAGCAATTCTTATCGTTTGGAAAGTAGTCAAAATCTAAACCCAGGGTACTCAGCATACCCCACTATCTCCTGATTTCTGTAGTGGAGCCTGCCCCACCCGCATAAGCGAACCAGCATTGCTTTGCTGTGGACGCACTTGTAGACTCGTGATCAGAAGCTGGATGCTAAGAGCATAAAGAGCTATAACGATCGGATCTGCGGTCCCTTCTAATGAAAGGATCTCTTTGCCGTCCGTGATAAGTTAATAGTAGTTACAATGTTTACTTCCTTTTTTGATTTGCTTTGACTTCGCCTCTTTTTAAAGTAGTTGTGCTTTTGATTTCGAGTGGCCTTTGTCAGACATTGCTGCTCGTATTTACTGGTATTTATACCAATGCACGATGGATTTGACGCGTTCCTTACACAGATGAGACAAACTCTAAACTTACAGCGATCTCAGCTGAGTATTGCTACTGAAAATGCCTGGTGGTAATTTCTTCAACTGGTTATTGTACAACCACCTACCAAAAGTAATATAAAGGAGTGTATATTAAATTGTGCTTGTCAACATAGTGCAGGAATTGTGTTTGCTCGAAAATGTTGAGTGTCTGATGTCTTCTTTTTTGAAGAGCTAAGATAGGATGCTCGGTTTTTTGTGTGTCTGTGTGTGTGTATTTGTAAAGGACTGAAAACAACTGAATGCTTTACACATGCCTATTCTCCCTTCTCCCATTACCCTTTGTTGTAATACATAGGGCTTGACATTATTCACTAGTCCTCATTATAAGCCAGGCGACATTGATTGCAGAGAGGGGGAGGGTAAGGTACCAAGACACAAAATGTCTCAATAGTTTTGTTTAAGTTTACCAATACAGTGTCTTCATTTGTACAAGCACAAATGATCTCTTCGTGTTCAAACTTTGCTGAGCAATGTCAGCTCGTTAAAGATTTATTATTCCTGAATAAATTCTTTGAAGGCTTAAAAAATTAAAGAAACCCGACATGTTAGTCTTCTGATCAAGCTAAAAGATAGCACAGTGAGTACCATTATCGCGAACAGGGAGCTTTGCATTAAAGAGGATCTTACTTGAAGGGTTAATAATCTTTGGGGACATAAAACATATCTATAGAAGTTTAAAGAACATTTCTGGACTCAAAATCGAGTGCTTCCATTTTCCTCTTCAGCATTTTTTCGCCCATCATTACTGACGAATAAATGCTGACAGTTTCTGAAGAAACTGTTTGGAGCTGCGTCGGTGGGGTAACAAAAAATGTGGATATATCAAAAAAGTTGAAATGGTAAATTAGTCACCGTAATGATTACAAAATCTGATGTTTTGAGCATTAGCCCTTCGTTGGAGCGAGTAGAGGAATTGTGGGTTGTGTGTGCCTTTAAAGGCAGAAAATGGACCTACGTTATTGGTGGGAACATGGCAACGAGAAAAACACGAATAAATTAGTGGAATGAAAAGCGTTCGTTGATCCCTGTGGGATTTAGACTGCCGGTTTGAAAGATGAGCTTTTGTTCAAGAGTTTTACGGCTTTCCGTGCTACCTAAGTGTAAGGAAAGACCGCAGATTGCGATATGTTGCTTAGAATGATTAGGTAAATTAAAATGTCTAGCAACTGGTTTCAATGTGTCCTTGTCATTCCTTTCCACGTCTCGAAGGTGTTCTCGGAATCGGTCACCTAGTCCTCTGCCTGTTTCACCGATGTATATCGTTTTACAATAAGTGCAAGTTATGCAATAGATTACATTGGAGGAGGTGCACGTGAAGTGATCGGTGATCTTAATGGATCGTATAGGTCCCGATATTTTATCAGTGTTGTGAATTCACCGATCACTTCACATAAAGAAGTGATCGGTGACTAGGTGACCGACTCCGAGAACACCTTCGAGACGTGGAAAGGAATGACAAGGACACATGGAAACCAGTCGCTAGACATTTTAATCTACCTAATCATCCTAAGCAACATATGGCAGTCTGCGGTCCTTCCTTACACTTAGGTAGCACGGAAAGCCGTAAAACTCTTGAACAAAAGCTCATCTTTCAAACCGGCAGTCTAAATCCCACAGGGATCAACGAACGCTTTTTATATAGAATATGTAACCTTAGAAGAGTTTCACAGAAAAGCAGAGATATAGCTGTAGGAGGACTCAACCCCACCCCCTCGAAAACCCCAGTGGTAACTATTCTTAACGGAAAATCATTAGATTTAGTTGCGAGTGAAAGACAGTATGGCACGGTTTCTCTCGGCGATTATCAAACATATGACATCGTTAGGTGGAGGAATATTGAAAGTATTATGCTAGAAGAAAAAAATTATGTGTCGATCAATTCAAAGCTTTAACATCGCCCCCGCTCAGGAATCTTAACTTTTGAAGATTGGTTCCGGCCCCCCTGGGCCAGAATCATGTTCAAATGCCCTGCCCAGGTGCTAGATCTTATTGGTGCTCAAAGGGTTTAACTGTCAGCCGTAAAACGACAAAAACTCGCCGTTGGGGGTAAAACAATTGTCAAATTTCGTAGACTTCTGGAAACACTTGACACTTCCGGTTCAAATTCCCTACCCAACCCAGGTAAGTTTCAATGGACGACAATCAAAAGCCTGTGGGTTTCCCCCGGATGTCAAAGCTGCGAGTAATCGGTGTATAACGTCACTGACACCGATTCAACACTTTTTGATCTTTAAAATCTAAAGAAGGAATGTCAATTAGTAAGCTAAGCCGAACTAATTTGATTGAGTTAACGACCACACCTATAAAAAAAAGAAAAAAACAAAGAAACAAACTTGTGATCATATGTGACTCTTTCTTTACAATAAACTACTAGCAGTAAAACGCAAGCACGGGGTAAAAAATTGCAGGACATGTATTTTCAAACAAAAAATCTCATTGATAAATAAACTATTAACGAAGCGTCGAGCTTGAAGGTTATAACTACTATATCGCAGGACAGTCTTGAGGTAAATCCAAGCGTTCTGACTAGTTCTTACCTGCTCTGGACCTTGCCATAAGACCGTTTCCACGGAAGCGGTCATAAGCCGTATATTTTTGTTCGCGAATGCCGAAAAATTAAAATGAAAGAAGTTTCATTTTCTCGAACGCCATGAGAAAATACCTCGTAACATCGCTTGCTCGAGCTCTATTGGGAAACATTGGCCATTGGTCGTTTTTTTTACGGACCTCGCTGCGCTCGCTTCAAACTACCACGATTTTGGGCCAATAATCCTTAGTACGGCCCTCGCACTTGGTTAGTGAAATTATTCTTTGCGGCAACTGCTTATTTGTCTTCCTTTGCACAGCCTCTGTAATTAAGAAAGTTGACACATTAAATCTCTGTAAGCAAACCACAAATTGAAAAAATTCCCAGAACAACGTGCCGCGCCATTTTGGCAGTTTGACTAGACCAGCGCTGTGCGACATTTTGGAAATCTTCCTCGAAATGATAATTTTTAACAACGAAAACATGAAAAAGGTTTAACTAGAAAATTGTTCTCAAAAGGCATTGTAAATTCTGCGATAAGGCCTGCTCATTTTTCCTTTAGCATGGTTGGATAACTATTCTAGAATGCACAGCATTTTTGTGACCCTCTCCTTCATTCAACCCCTAGAAAACAGTGATGCCCGGAACAGGTGACCTAATCTGATTGCTAGATGGTGTGTTAAGAATTGGCGCTCCACTTAAAATTAAATTTACTTCACCCTCAACATCGGTAATGCTAACAGTCTTTAGGTGTTCAGAAATGACTTTGCGGTACGACATTAGCTGAAATAGTATTAGCTGAGGTATCAAAAGAATTGCCTTTCTTTCGACTTAGTTGTTTTAATTTGTTACAGTTTCTAGCCAAACCAGTTTCCACGAGTTTTGTAGCTAAAAATTCTCAATTTGGGAAGAACGTTCTTAACTCATCTTAGACTCTTTGTTTGTAGTGGTGATTTCAAATGGCACTTTGTTTATTATCTATTCAATTCTGATTCCAGCTCCATAGTTGATATTCTTCTCCTATTTCAGTCATTTTGTATTTTGCTTCTGTTTCGCCTTCACTCTGACTTTTGATCCTTTCCCTAATCTTATTTCTATAGCTACTTGTTGTTTTGTGTTCTACTTATTGGCTCTTCTAGGCAATGCCATTATTACATTCAACTCTGCATGAGATCCCCGCTGCGAAGTTGACAAGTTTCACAACAATGACTACCTAATAAGAAAAATTGTCATGCAAACAAGTTTGTTAAAAATCGTTATTCATAGATATTCGTAGCCGTAAAATTACAAGATGGAAACAAGATTGAAATAATTTCAGCCTTGCGTGACAAATGCTTGAGTGTATCACATCTACACACAGATTGCTTCCCGTCTTCAAGAAAGAACATTTGACCTGCCCTTTATAAATGATTGAATTGAACTCTATCAAGTCCACAATGAAACTCAATTTTACCCTGGAACTTTCCTAAAACTCTTGGGTGTTCGAATATGCAAAGAAAAACAGACGCCCTCCGCTAGCTTACGGAATGTGACATTGAAAACAGTTTCGCTATTGGAAATGGATGAGTATTTGAAACGAAAGCAGGGATGAAAACCAATCTGTCGGTTTTAGATATCCAAGTAGCTTGTTGTATTGATTTCCTGATCGAACACGGTGCTAACTTCTGAAATGTGCTTGGAATTCCGGATTTAACCACGACTGTGCCTAATTAGATTATGTCGCGACGTAAATGACGATGTTGCGAGTTTCACAAAGTTCAGCCTGGTTTTTCCGTGCGGAAATGAAAAGCCCCAAACCAATTTTTATATCCTCGAAAACATCACTATTTCCACTTATCATGAGCTTAACCTAAACCGATTCTGAGTTACACCTCATGGGGAAAATGATAATTGAAAACTTGCTACGAAATGCGATATTTGAATTTTGAAACATTGATGATTTTTAAAAGCGTTCCCTAAGCTCAAAATTAAATGAAATGATCCCGTTTCAGAATCAATCCATACCTCAATCCCTCCTATACAAATTTGTCAAATTGATAGGAGCTTGCTTTTTTTTGCGCCTCTCATGAGCGAAGTTCATTTGCCTTTACTCGGGAAAGTGATTTCCGCCGTTTTACTGCTACCGACGCTCGTTTCAGTTCTTGTGAATTTTCTAGGATAAAGAGGCAAGTCTGGAGAAAAAAAAAACCTTTCCACGTTTCTAAGTTCACTAATAAGGCATCTCTGACTGAAATATGAGGATAGCCATTTTTCGGTCGATGTGCCACCTCTCACGCGATCTTGAAAAAAGTCGCTCTTAAGATTTAGTATTCCACATTCAAACGGCAATATCTTTTTCACTATCATCTGCGATGAGTATACCGATATAAGCAATAGAGAAAAACTGAAAATTTGCATTTGATGGGTGGATGGCTCCCTTGTAAACGTTGCACGCGAAGACGTCATTGAGTTCCTCAAAATTCCAAACATAAGTGCGGAGACATTAGTAACAGCTCTTAAGGGCACTTTGGCTAAAGTAGGACCCCCATTAACCAACCGAAGGGGTCAATGTTACGACGGAGTGAGCAATATGCTTGGACCCAAAACGGGTGTGGCTAAACAAATTCAAGACGTTCAACCTTAAGCTCATCCTACCCACTGTTACGCTCTCTCTTTGAGTTTAAGCTTGAAAGAAATGACCTGTAACTGTAAACTGTTATCACAAACAATGGATATTGCCAAAGAGATCGTCACCCTGATCAAATTTTCATTAAAGCGGAAGTCGTTACCTCAACAGCTCAAGGAAATTCTGGGGATGGAAGACGAGGACACTAATTCCCTTACAATTACTGGACTTTGCCCTACAAAGTGGACGGTTAGAGCCAGTTTTTTTTAGACGAATTCTTGAGAACTATGCAGTTCTTATGGAAGAGTGGGATGTTTGCCAGTTTAAACAATTACAGCCCGATGTGCATACAAGGATAATAGGATATAAGGCCCAAATGGAACGATTTGAAATTATCTGTGGTTTGCATCTTGGAGAGCGACTTTCTTCCCCCACCGATAATCTGAGACTCTTCAGGGTACTAAAATGACTGCTGTCAGTGTACATCGCCCGGCAAATCTAACAAAGGAGACGCTCAGAAAAATGCACACTGATCAGAGCTTCGACCATTTCTATGCTAATGTTTCCCGTAAGAGTGAAGGCCTGGTTGGTGAACCAACACTTCCAACACAGCGATGCACTCCAGCCAGACTGGAGGTTAAAGCTGCTGCACCAAGCTATCCCCAAACTGCCAAACATCACTTCAAAAGAGTCTATTATGAGGATATTTATCTCATCGTCAGTGCTATCGATCAGTACCTTGACCAGGAAATCTTCAGCGCTTACGCCCAGATCAATCAATCAATCAATCAATGGTTTATTCAACCTTCTTGCAGTAACAACTGAATTACATGGGGCGGTCGTGACATACATTTTGAAATCTGACTGTTACAAAGTCATTAAATCTTTGGCATTTGAAAGTAGAGGCCTGATGCGAATGTGAGCCTGAGCGTAAGTTATAACAGACCCCCTTGGTTAAAACTGCTAATGGTCATGGCTATGAGGCAGAGTTCAAGTTTCTTGAAGCATCATACAGCGAAGATGTTGGTATTGGGGCGCTACCTGAGCAACTAAATATTTTGGAAGTTATGTTAAGGAGAAAGTATCATGTTTTAACGAATCCTGTTGGTGGTGTCAAAGTTCCCAGAACCAGAGAATAAGGTAATTCAGAAAGTCCAAATATCTCTAAGCTGCTTGCCGTAAATCCTGCCACCAGCACTGCTGGCGAGCATTAATTTTCACCTGCACCACGTCTAAAGCCGTGGCGTTGATCCAGGATGGGTGACGAAAGGTTTAGCAACCTAGCAATGTTCAATGATCACAAGCAGAAAACAAACAGTTTCTCTATAGCTGACGTCGGACAAGAGTTTGTTTCCCGCAATGAGGGCAGCAAGAGAAACTTCGGCGCTGCGAGCAGCTTCAAAACGTAGTAAGGGTACTTAGGTTTCTTTAACACAATGGTTTTATTGGATAGTATAACAAGTGAGGACGACTTTGTTATATTTATCAAGGTTGTAAGTAAGATGGCACGTAAATTCAAGAGAAAGGCGAACACCTCCTCAGCGCTTGTTTGCAATAGCCAGATTTTTTAGCCCTACCACTTTAAAGTGTTCTCCGCGGTCCCTGTTGGCTACGCAAAAATTGTATTAAAACTGAAACAATTTATCGTTCCTACTTTTCTCTTTATCGGAGGCAAAGGTTAGACCAGAGTGGTTATCAACGAGTTCTGACCTGATACATGTGATGAAAGCCGATAGTCATTCAGCTTCCAGTGTAAATCGAGTATAAATTTTTTTTGGGGTTTTTTTGTTTTTTTTTTTGTTTTTTCCAACTCTTTGCTAGGTCTCTACAAAAATCTAGCCTCGGAAGATCTGAAACATTAGAGGTGAAGTGAAGATTTCTGCAGAGTTTGAGGCTTGTGACGTCATCTCTGTCAAGGATCTGTCGCCCTATCTCGGTCCAAAGTCAGCTCAAATTCGACTAAAACTCAGTTAAAAAGCTGCTATATGTCTTGTTAAGAAGTCATTAGGGTGATTTAGCAAGAGGAGGGAAACGTCCTTTGACAATAGCACGCGCACCAAAATACCGGCAATTAACTGGATCGAGAACGATGCCCCGCTTAGTTGTGTTTCAGCGACTTAGCAGTAGTTGCAACGAGATGTCAACGGTATATTGAGTAATGAATATCCTAAACTCGGCTCTTTAAAGATCGCCAATACAACTTTTCGGTCTCAAGGAAACGAAATTATCTTCTTTGAGACTGAGTTATGTAACAAGTACTAACAGAGGATAATTATAGATACGGCAAGTAAGATGTTAATATGAATCCATATGGGCAATTAAACTTTATAATTGTTGCATTTCAGTAAAATCTCGTGTCTATTGATTCATCTATCAGATTTGTGTCCCTGTCATTTCGTTTTTTGTCGCTCATTTTTCTTCATAATTTTTTCCAAAGTATAATTTGGAAATCATCGTCGTTTATTCCCCTTGTTTACTGAATGTTTCTTCTCCTTCATGGAAAGGATCACCTTGTTAGAGTTGCAATGCATTTTGAAAGTATTTGTGGCGAAACCATAAAGAAACCAAGCGACGCAACGACAGACTTGTTTTCAATGAGTTCTCATTTAACGATGAAATAATGAAATTAACTCAAACTAGTCACCAATGAAACGGTTAGGCTGAGGAATAAGACTTCGTTTGTTTGTTTGCCTTTTTTTTTCGACGATTGAAGTCGTTCAATACTGAAATAAATTAATAGATTTAGAAACTAGCGTCGAAACAATATTGATTATCATTTTCTTGCGTGGCGTGACAATGACTTTCTTGTCTCAGTTTTCAAAGATTTTAGACAACAGCTTAACCGTTGCACTTTGTCTCTCGTCTTTGTATTTCAAAATCAATTGATATTCGCATCGCTTTACGACCGCTTTGCGTGAAAATCCAGCGTTAATCAATTTACACGGAAAAATCTGAATAATTGAACGAAATACAGCATTTTCAAATCCAAGAAATGCTCAAAGGTATGGGGAATAATAAATTTAAGAGAGTCCCTCTGAACAGTGTGTTTGAGTTCCAGCTCACTGGCACGCGAAAAAGTTGTAGCAAGAATTTTGTTTTGTGGAACCGCACGATGAAAGTGATCTATTACAGCCTGTGTTTCACTATCTTAAACTCAATTTCTTACCCCGAGTTATGAGTTACAAACTTGCAGAAACAACTATTCCTTTTAAATTTAGAACTTCAAGCTTCATGATTCAGAAGTGCTGTGCGCATTTGCAAATGTTTTGTCGTTTGGTGGCTGCTCGAACATATTTCATAACTAAGTTTGTTTGGGCGAAGAAATTTCAAGGGAAAATTTTCAAGTCATCCCAAAGTTTCGAGATAATCGGCTGTTCTTTCTTTTATGACGTTACTCTTCCGAGACTATAAAATTGCGAGTCAGCGACACAATTGGACTTGGCTAGACACTTTCATTTTACCATACGCCCTTTAACTTTAGTTGTGTTCAGCTTTCGTAATCCTTCATTGCTGCGGGATTTTTTGCAACTTAGTCGTAGCTTAAAAGCGACAAGAGATAACGAAAATTTAAGCTTCTAGTGGCCATCCCCCTTGTCTTCTCAGTTTCCTTACCTCATGCTCCAAAAGAGCTAAGGCTGAAAAAGGCTTAAATAGATTACTCTATGTTAATGATTAAAGATTAATTTGATTTAAGGTAAATTGCTAACTGTGTTCCTCCTGCATGTAAAATGAATACATGTTAACTTACCCTAATTCAGAACTGAATGGTCTATTAAGAATGATGTATGAAACAGTAATCGGCATGAATTTGTGACTTTGGCCACAAAGTTCGATTATTGTATAGCCTTAATTGTTACAACTATCCCTGAAATGATCTATTTATCACCTCTTATCTTTCTTTTACATAGTCAGTGGGATTAAAACTAGGAAGAATAGACCACTTTCATAAATGGCTGCCGGATTAATATTCTTTTGTTTAAATTTAAATTAGCCCTTCTTAACTCGTTCTCCAGTACAAAACTCAAAAGAATACATTATCTCAAGCGAGGCCAGAACGGCTAATTTAAATTTAAACAAAAGAATATTAATCCGGCAGCCATTTATGAAAGTGGTATATAGTTTTTCCCAATTGACTTACAGGTCTATTAGTTCGATATTGTTATTGAACATGTCTTTTAGCAAGTCCTCCAACAGGTTTTCTTCCAAGTACCTGTTAACAATTGACGGCAGTTAGTGTGAGTAACAACTCTTCAGCCGCTATGTCGATCCAAACTCACTGTCATTTAGAGGGTAGAAGTGTTTTGAGTAAGAACCAATCAAATCCTTCTCGTAAGATCGCTCTTCGTTCGTCATTTAACTATAATTTCTCCAAATACATCCTTCCTATGGGGGATCCCCGTGAATTTCCTATGGTCACGGAAGAATAAAACAGCCTCAAATAGTATTCCATTTTCGACTACTTCAGAACTCCAGCAATCTTTGGGCTCTAAGCTGATAACGTTTCACATGAATATCATTAATACCTGTGAAAGTGTAGTGTGATCGTCCGGGTGAGTGTAGTCCTGAGAAGGACTGTTGTGGGTGTTAGTGACTGACGTTTCGACAACCTGTGCGGGAGTCATCATCAGAGTCAAGTGAATAGTTGTTGTCAGTAGAATGTTATTATTTCAGTTCATGTAAAATTATTGGTTAGTTTTGCCCTAATGTTATTAGCTGTAAGACTCAAGTGGCGTAAATCGGTCGTGATTGGTCTGTGTCGATCCGTCGGCAAAGTTCTGTTCTGTCGTTCTGTTTCGTTCGTTTGTAATGTTTAGGTCGTGAACGAGTGGTTGTATGGAGCCATTAGTAGTTGACACCTGTTTAGGGGAGTCTGTTCTAAGTTAGTAAACCAGCTTTCCAGAGTCAGTCGTTGGAAGTAGTCAGTGCTGTAGGTTAGGCATTGCGCAGAGTCCCAGTCAATATTGTGGTTCGTAAGTCGATGATGTTCAGCAATCTGATTGTTGACATCACCTCTCCTCGTCGCCCGTCTGTGTTCAGTCAGTCTTGTTGCGAGGTTTCTGCCAGTCTCTCCGAGGTAGGAGGTTTGGCAGTGGGAGCAATTGATCCATTTTGCAATTTACAATCCTATAAGGGCATCTGAACACGCATGATATCTACAGATATTGCATTGAGGCGTTTATGGAAAATACTGGAAAATCGCTGCTCTGATCTGCTGATATTCCTGCCTACTCTGGATGGATTTGATGTGTTCTTTACTTAAAAAGAGCAGGCTCCAAACTCACAAGTAGAGCAGCCGGTTGTTGTTACTGAAAATCCCTGATGGTAACTTCTTCAGCTGATTGTTGTGCAACCACCTACCAGAGATATATAAGAAAGATGTTAACCACCCTATATTCTCGAATAAAGTAAAGGAAACTGTTATTCTCGAATATTCTGTAGTTGTTCATATTCAGTACACAAGTTGCTAAAACAAGTCCTCTAAAAAATTTCTGTCGTTTATGATCCGATGTTTTCTTTTCGGTGTTCTATGTTAACGCTTGAAACCGATTAATGGTCTTGTTGTGTAGTCCTCATTAAAGGCCAAACGACATTGATTGTAGAGGAGGTTGAGGGTCGGTTACGGACAAAAGCTAAAGGTTGGGTCAGTTTGAGATAATAACACAAAATGTCTATATTTTTATCGGAAATTATATATTGAGCTGGCGCAAATTAAAACGCTATGTTCAAGTTCATATCTACACATATTCACAATATAAAAATCGATAACCTGTTTAATTAAAGAAATTTCTTTAGGACTTCAGGAGAGATGAAAAAAGAGAACCGGCGGTTAGTTTTCTGCTCAGGTGTCATGAAGCAAAACCTGCATCCTTTATAGTCAGTAATATATACTCTAGGGTTTTGAACTCTTGCGCGGTGGATGGGTAGGGACAAGAGAAGATAATGAGATATTATTTTATCTTGGTAAAGAACAACGTCAAAAGAGGTTGTCCAGAATGGAATGAAGAGATTGTGTTGAATGAAGCTCATGCTATATTCTATTTCAAAGTATTTAAAGTTCTATTCCTTGCATATAACTTTCTTCAAACCTATAACTGATGGCATACAACTACAAAAAATCTGCACCGAATTCCCTCAAGCTCAATTTGGAACAACTTTCTAATTTTGCAAATTTCTTGCTGACCCTTACAAATTAAAAAAACTTTCTGAAAAAAAAACTTAGAAAATGGACGCATCGCATGTTAATTTTCATTTAAGTGTGGTCACTTCGTAGGTTTCAAGCTGTACGTATCCCAAAGTCTACTTTATCAGAAATATTCGATCTGAGAGTGTTGCCTCTCTGCCAACGTGAATGCTCTACTTGCAAATTTCACTTTTTGACCATCAGTAAAAAGCCAACCCCGTCCTTAGCCACGTTTCCCTGCCTTCTGTAGGGCCAGGAGTGAGGATTGCGGCGGTCTTCGAGGCTTGGAACCGATGTGCTGTTGTTGCTATCGCTATCTGCTTGTGGCGTCATATTTTTCAAGGTTCTGTGGCCTTGTCTCGGTCTAACGTCAGCTCGAATTCGACAAAAATTCAGTTAAAAGCTGTTATATGTCTTGCTGAGAAGGTTTAGCGAGAGGAAGGAAACTTCCACTGACAACAGAGCGCGTATCAAAAGTACTTGTAATAAACTGGGTCGAGAACGTTGCCCCGTTCAGTTGTGTTTCAAAAGTGACTTAGCAGTCGTTGCAACGTGATATCAAAGTTATGTTTGTTCGTTAACATCCTTAAGTCATTCCATACTCCAGATTATGAAAAATACCGATCTGTATCCTGTCCTCGAAATTCAATTTCTTATGAGGAGATACGGGAAAACCGCGGGCGTCGCTTGGCTGCAGAAGAAGGACTCATCAGTGATGTACACGTAAGTTTACTTTTGCTGGCTCTTGTCAACTTTGGATTAAAATTAAGACAACCACTTAGCCGTTTGCTCATTGTCTCTCGTCTTTTTTGTCAAAAAGGCACTCTGAACGGAGATGATAAATTCTCCACTTTTACTGCGCGAGAGGAAATGATATGAATAACGAGGGGCGTTGTCACTTTGACTGATAAAGCGTACTTCCGACTTGCTTACCGGCTTAGGTTTCCATGGCACAGGCCTCCCAGGCGGACTGGGATCTAAAGGATGTCCATCTCTAACTGATAACACCTGTACGAGTTCTGTTATCACAAGAAATAGCTCATCATCTCCATCATCTCCAGTGTGTGGCCTAGCCAATGGAAACTCTCTAATGTGACACCTGCCTATAGGAAAGAGGATGAAACAGCAAAGTCCAATTATCGCCCCATCGGTGTCCTCTCGACAATCCCTAGGGTCTTCGAAAAGCTTAAGTTTGATCAGCTGTATCGTCATTTCTCACCTCTGTTTTCGGACAATATGTCTGGTTTTCTTCGCGGTCATTCGTGTTGTACTGCCTTACCCAAACTAATAGAAGACTAGCGTCTAGCCCTGGACTCGAGAAAGGATGTAGGGGTGATTGTAATATATTTATTAAAAGCATTTGACTCAATATGCCATAATATTTTACTTGCTAAGTTACAAGCGTATGGCTGTCAAGAGTCTGCCATTAGGCTCATTCAGTCGTACTTCACTGACCGTTTCCAAAGAGTGAAATGCAATGGGTGTTCTTCTGATTGGCTACCAGTTCGGTGTGGAGTTCCTCAAGGTAGCCTGCTAGGTCCCCTTTTCTTCAATATTTTTGTTAATGATGTTAATTATACAGTTGGCACCTCCTCACTCCGTCTATACACAGACGATACAACACAGTACGCAGCCCACACGTCTCCTGTAGCGCTTGAATCTACCCTGAATCATGATGTTATAAAACTGACACAATGGTTCTCCGCTGACCATCTTCAAGTCAACGCAGCTAAGACGCAAGCAATAACTCACGGCAAATCTCAGTTCACCTACCGCTTTTCAGTGGAGGATCAGAAAATTGACATTGAGCCTACTATAAAAATTCTTAGCGTAAACTTGGAAAAGGATTTGAATTATAAGCCTCATGTGCATTTTAAACTAAAAAAAAAAGCTTACGCTAAAATAGCGGCCTTGCGTACAATAAAGCGATTGGTTCCTTCAAATGTGATGATCACTTTATACAAAGCCTACGTGCTACCGAACTTTGAATACTGTTCTCCATTACTGCTAGGGATTTCGCGAACATTGAACAACAAACTTGAACGAGCCAATAATTATGCATCAAGATCTATTTTAAATTTAGGGAACTAAGTCACTTACGACGTTTGTCTATCTATCGCCTCAATGACCTCATTTGAGCAAAGACATATCGAACATTCGCTCACTGTCTTTTTCCAAAGTTTTAGGATGCACGGCCCTAACTATATATCTAAATTTTTTTAAGCCTAGAGTTACCAACTACAACCTACGAGGTAGTGGATTAAACGTCTCTCAACCCTCTTATAATAATCGTTTTATGCATAATTCTTTTTCTTACTTTATTGCCCATGTGTGGAATAAATTGCCTTTGTCTACCAAATCAGCTCCTACGGTCCAGCATTTCAAATCATTAATCAAAGATGTAGAGTATAGAGCATGTCAATGTCAAAGCTGTATCTTGTAGCTTTTTTTCTTTTTTTTTCTTCTTTAATTTTTATATCAATTTTTATCGTATATAGTTCAATGAACTTTTATATCTCATATATGATATTTATCTATTATTTAATTTGTTTATCCTTTAGTCGAGCGTTTTATACATGAGCCCTTGGCTCGGGAGATTGGGGTGACCACTCCCCACGTTATCGACGATAAATAAAGTTCATTCATTCATTCAGGTACTTGCGATATTGCATTTTCCAGTAGCTCTAGTAGAACCTGGATGTCGGCCAGTGTTCTTGCGAAGTAATTCATCGATATGAAAGCGGCATAGCAAGCCCGTGGCCTGAGCGAGATGTGCGAATTGAAATACTTCACTGACCCAATCATACGCTTTCTTACACGTCAGCTTACACTATGGTTTTCATGGGATTGCGTGAGCGGGGCCGTACGGGTCATAGATAAATTCCTTTCTTTGAGAGATGATTTCTTTAACATGCGCGGTGAAAATAAGTTTCACCTTTTTAAGCCCGAGAAAATTAGTCCGAGCCATAGACAGTGTTGTCTACATCATGACGTCATAAAAAACGGCGTCACATTCCAACTTAAGTTAGAAAAAAAGCTTAAGCTAGCCCCACATTTTAGTCCCGCATTTTTGTGTGATTTTTATGGCCCTTGGGACCCAGTTCACTTGATGTAGCACAAAAAGATCTTAGCATCAAAAGCAGTTTGAATGGCGTCGGTTTAAAGGTCTTGAAATGTGTGGGAGAAATCATTCCATTTAAAGTCGAACTGCGATGACTTATTTACTTATTTTAAGACCAATATTCATGGTCTTAAATAAGTGAGGAGAATTTGCTACCTTTTTATAATCAAGAAATAGATAGATATTCTAGCCTTCTCGGATAAGGACGAATAAACCGTAAGCCCCGTCTCCTGCAGGGCTAGGGGTAGGAGACGTTAATTCCCACGCACGAGATTACTGTGTGGCGGATGTCCTCCCCAGGGTGAGATGGGTGGGTGTTGGCCCTGAAAAGCCCCCTATGGGGAGTGGTCAATTAACCTAAGTAAGTATGTATGTATTTAGGACGGTTTAGGACACAAGTGCCATCACCATTATGCGAATGTGATGTATGTAAAATTTTTATTTTGGTAAAAAGAGAAATATTACAGTAAACCTCAATATATGTGCTTTGAATTTCTCAAAACAGAAGTCGAGGGCATGTTGGTTTAGTCCAAGTGTACGGCCCTTGTTTTTGCGACTTTTTGTCTTAGGCTGTTATGGTGTCTTTGCTTCTTCCAGCTATCGATTTTCTAAGCATTTCTAAAGGTCTTTCTGTTTTTCATTTCAGCACATGGATGATCATACCTCTTTATTGAGGACAGTCTGTCGACTGACAAAGAACTGTCTAACAAAAGCTTACTAAAAAATTAAGTTTCGGTTTAATTTAAAATAATATCGAGCAGGACTCTGAGGAAATTCATTCCAAATGGGTCCGCTCGGCATGCAATCGCCATACTTTATCGAGTTCGTGAAAACTCAGATCACCGACAAATTATTTCTACCTCGAACGATCTTTATTGTGGACATCTCGTCTTGAACAAAATTACCCATTGTGAGGAGGGAAGAGCTAGAGGGTGCCCTTAAAATTAGTAAAACAAACAACCAGCGGCCAAAGCTGGTCGAAGTTTGTTTCCTGCAGAACTATTTCTATTAGGCAACATCATGTTTCCTGTAGCATTTGTGTGGAAATTGCAGATGAGATTCAAGTAAGTATGTTAGTTTATCGGTCTCTAGCTTCCACGAGGTGTCTTTCAGACATCTTAGAGGAAACGGATAGAATTGATAACAAAACACTGTGAGCAAAAAAACAAAAGGAAGGGTATGTGCAACACATAGCGGGGTGTGAGAATAGAGATGACAATCGAAACTTGCAATCCACATTCAAAACTGATAATCACATCTTCAGACCAAAAGGGTAGCAGTTGTGTGAAGAGGACTGTTAGGGAGCCTTATTGAGAGACCCCAAAAAAGGATACCTTGTCTGAGTTTTTTTCTTGTCTCTTCAGGCTACGTAGAATACTTGGTAACATGTTCATCAATGGAAAATAATAACCTTTCATGCGCTTTGCTTCGCACGTTAAGTACTACAGAGATTTCTGGCATGTACTTTTGACTTTTGAAGCCTTAAAACCGGTCAAATGAGTTGGGATTGCTACAAAACAAGGTTTAACTCGAATGCTTGAATGAACTAGTAACTTGCGGACGTTCAACTCGACCTAACTTTTTTCATTTTGTGTAACTAACGAACGCATGCTTTGCAGCAGATTTGCAGTCAAGCGCAGAAGGAAGCAATTCTCTCTCCCTAGGAAGGCAGATATACATGTAAACCTCTAATGGCCACCGCCTCCTCTCACCTCGCCCCCTTTCTCCACCTCGATGCACGAAAGGAAACTAGGCTGAGAAGTGTTTGAATAGATTAATATATATATATGCGAGCTACGTAATAAATCGTAATATTGGTCCAATTTCATTAAAGTGGATATCTACCGCACAATTAATAACTATATCCCCCTTACTTTTTAGATAAATTAAAAGCTTAGCCTTTTGCATCGGTGGATAACAGATCTTCTAAGACTGATATATCAAAAATGTTACATTTTGCCACTTTTTCTACAGTCTAATCATTGTAATACTTTAACTGATACAGCTACCCCATATATTCCCTGGTTATCCCTTCTTGTTCCCCCCTTACAATGCCATTATGATTAGATTTAGGAAACATTTTCTTTTAACGTTTGACTTACAGCTGTACT
The DNA here is from genome assembly GCF_964205215.1 of Stylophora pistillata. Classification (NCBI taxonomy): domain Eukaryota; kingdom Metazoa; phylum Cnidaria; class Anthozoa; order Scleractinia; family Pocilloporidae; genus Stylophora; species Stylophora pistillata. The sequence goes on along the minus strand of NC_142520.1, from coordinate 43,693,995 downwards.
AGGTTGATATTGTTACTGAATATGTCATTCGGCAAGTCCTCCAAGTGATTGTTGTCCAAGCGCCTGTCAACAAATGAATTAATTAAGTACTTTTAAGTGGCTAAATATGTTTTGGGAAAGAACCAAGGATACTAAAACAACATTAAATTTTCTATTTTCGGGTGCATCCGTCAGTTCCATAAATCATTTTCGCTCATCGTTCATGGATATCGTTTAAAACATTCACCATAAGCCATTGGGCAATCAACTGAAAGAAATCGGTGTCGTCCTGGATTTACTAACATAAAGTTTGTGTAAAAAAAGGTTGTGCTTGTTCATCACAGCGGAGCATCCTGCTCTATAAGAAGAACAGAAACCAGACAACCTTATCACGTGATGAAGACAAGCAGTATGCTGTGGTGACGTCATGATTCACATCATAAGTGACCATATCGTGAGACGAGAGCAATACTTTATTATTATAATGTTTGTACTTTCCAGAATAGCTTTTTTCTAACCATGATTATTACCAAATGCGACTTAGCTCTTTTGCGAAAGAAGTGAAACTCTATCGAAAAGTATGTACCTTTACTCATCTATGGCTAGAATATTGTCGCGTGAGAAATAAAACTGTCAGTTAGTTTCTCGGGCAAAATCATCTCAGTGAGAGATGGTAATAGCACTTGAAATTAGTTTTCACCCTAGAACACGACCGTGAAAAAATCCTCGTTATATTCCCGACTATTTAAAAACTTATATGATAATTGTAAATATATTATCAGCTGAGAGCTGGGGTTTACTCCAAGCAAATCTGTCAACTAAAAATGCCCTGTTCAATGCTAGTAAGATACGGATTGCTCATATGACCTTTCTTAATACAACAAAATATCTTAGACTAATCCCAAACTGCTGGCAAAATTCGTCATTTAGGAAAAAAGCAAACAACCAAAAATTAAATATTCGCACCTCAGCTCCCGACAGATGTCCGGAGGACCGCTGGGTGGTGATGGCATTACAAGGGCCCTTCAAGGGCGCCTTCAGTGCCTTGTATTGCTATTTCAGGAAAACGTTTTCGCTTTTTCGTTAAAACGTTGTGGGGAAAATAACTCAATATGCCGTTCCAACATTCGATAATGTTAAAATCTTGCTCCAGCGGATTTTTGTCGTTAACTCCGATATATGTATATATAAGCCTTTCCTTTTTTTTTTTTTTTACTGGGTTTTCTTTTCTAACAGACAGGTTAGTTTTTATTATTCTTTTTTTTTTTTCAAGGAAACTGCATGGAAAAGCATTTAAATGCCAAATTTAGGAGTGTAGTGATTGAGAAGGTGGCAAATCAAGGAAACTAGAAAAGAAGGGTAAGAGCCGCTCGAGGCGATAGCCGAGAGCGACTTTAGCATCTTGAGTGCTTAGCAAATCTCCCAAGTGCATCCATCACTCAATAGTGCACGCTGTGGTGTTTACCATTTGTTTTTTAACATAACATTGACACATTGTAGCTACGTGACCAGAAAAAAACAAGCGCGCGCGGAAAATGGTCTTTGCATTTTCTCACGTCAGCAGCGTACACCCATGGGCAAATTGGTGACGCTAAATTGACCAATCAGAGCGCGCGCTTTACTTTGGTTATGTTATAATTCAAAGTGGTGTTAACAACATTGTTTTCGTGAACTAAATTCAAGAAATTTGTATTCTCAAATCATTGCACTTTCTCTCATGTTCTGATGTGAGGATATAAATTATACCGGCTAACAAATTAACATTTTTTAAGAATATACGTTTTCTTTTCGATCTAAAAAAAAGGTCCGTAGCAGACACAGTAGGATTATCATGCAGCTATAATCACATCGTCATTTTTTGCAGTCCTCATTATAGGAAAGGCCATACAGATTGAGGGGAAGGAGAGAGGGTAAGTTATCCGGAAAGTTGCTAAAGGAAAATGTTTGGAATAATTTCACACAATCTCTGTATAGTTTTATCTAAGATTTTAAACAGTGGGTTCATTCGCAACGGTACAAATATTGAAGGCAAAAAGATACGCCACAGTACCTTAGGACTATCCTCACCCGGATGATCACACTACACGATCACACATCAGTCATTGTCACTGACAGTGACAGAAGTAATCCATTCAGGTATATCTAAGGTGTTCATGTAAAGGTTGGGGGGAGGTAATCATGCATTTTGGGAGCTAAAAAGGCTCGGCATTGCTATCGTAGATTTATTGGAGAGGAGTCCTTTAGTTCACTGCTACCCACATTGCTATCAAAAATCATAACATTAGTGTCGACTACGGATTTTGTCGTTAAAGTGCCCCTGAGATCAAAATTTTCATACACCATTTTTTTACATTTTCGTGTTCAGTGTGTCTCCTTCACCTACTCTGCCAAATTTCAGTTTAGACCGAGCACCAGAAATATCTTTTTTCGGGCCGTTAAATTCACGACTTCGCGTCCGCCATTATTTGATCATGTTCCGGAGGTTCATCGCAGGACTCAGAGGAAGTGACGTCAAATGCTCAGCGCGAAAGTCTCACATGGCAAAATGTCAAGCAAACATAACAGAGTGCTTTACTCTATTCTCACAAAAACTTAACAAAAATGACTGGGCATCGATGCGTAATTCAAGGCTGAAGTAATCGTGCATACCATGCTGCAGGTATTTCTCTGCATCGGAGCCTTGCAAATAGATCAGAGCGGGAAAAATTGATGCGATTTCTGCGACCTCGCCGAGTAAACTTCAATCCTACAGAAATCTTTGTGATCTACTCCGAACACTTCTCGGAGGACTGTTTCGAGAGATCTGTGTACTTTGAAGGATCTAGGCGAAGAATTCTGTCGGCCTCAGTGCCTACCGTTCAAGAAGAGGGGGGACAAGAAAAACCGTCCTCAGTGCGATCTCGACGACGGAAAGCGAAGTCTACGAACCTCCACGGATTTTGTCACCTTTACATATGAGCTGATCAATATCCACCTTTAACAACTCTCTGGCAGAATACCTTACACAAAGGATAGTACTCGGTGAACATTGTAAAGAAGAATGATAAAATAGCCGAATTGAGGATTGAGATATCTGACCTCAAAGAGCTCACTTTTATACAAAAGAGATGAAAAATTATAATTGTGTGCTCTGATTCTAAAAAAAGCTGGCTTCAGTATCAGCTAAAGCAGAACAAACTGCTTAAGACACAGAGCGTAAAAACACTTTAAAATGTAGGCTTGCAGTCAAAAAACCGAGAAAATGAAAATTTCTTTAAAAACCTGTCAAACTATCAACCATCTGATAGCCAAGTCAGCGTGCTATCAAAGGGTCTCTAATTCATCCCAACGCCCGTGACAAACGAATTCAAAATCAGGCCAACGTTTGCGAGATTTATTCGCAAGACGAATGCGCCTCCGTTACACCTGCTACGGACAAAACAAAGAAACACTTCTGTTTCATATCAAACTGAATGCCACCGGTTCAGTCTTCTATCGCACTTGAGGGCTACTTGGAAAATTGTCATAACGCTACTTGTAGACTGCATCTAAGCCAAAAAATACTATTTAACGCAATGAGGTCACGGCTCTAAAAGAGTTGAAAAAATATCTGCCTTAAACCTCACCGAAGCAACACAACAATAGTGATCATGAATAAGACAGAAAAAACAAAAGAGGCCAAAGTGCAACTCAACAACAGAGTTCACTTCAAACCTCTCAAAGCACTGATAGTAAAAAACACGAAGGAAAGGGTTAATGAGATCATTGACCAAATGCATCGGGGAAAACACATTGATGGCTTAGAAATGGCTTTCACAAACTCCCAATATTCGCCTGCGGATACATAATTAGCCATTGCCGAGAAATGTTTTTAATAATTCCCCGATCATTTCTTACAAAAAAGGAAAATCCCTTACGACAAGCTAAAATACAGTTCGAAGGCAATAAAGCGATGCGACCACAAAAGCCATATGGGGAGTCCATGCCGTTCTGTGTTTATCTTTATTCGCATGGCAAAATTCATCGTTTGTCGGCGCAAAACTATCCACAGAAGCTTCAGATGATTTCTGGGACAATTCATCGTCTGAAAAAGTCGACATTTCCCGACTGACAACGAAACGGTTCTCATAAAAGTAATATGTGTGATTCTCTGTGCAGCGAACAAAGAGAGTTGTGACAAAGCAAAGGATAAATTTTTTGAGCCTTTGACGTCATGATGACGTTTTTGCGAGCTCGGCTGGAACATGTTTTCAGCAATGGCGGACGATTTTTAGACGACTTTGAAGCGGTAAAAATTGGTCATCGAAGGTTTGTTTTGAGTTTTTAATGGCAAAAAGGGTCTTAACTTGACCCAATTCAACATTGTGTAAGCAATTTAGGCCAAAATAAAATGGTCAATTTTCGTCTCAGGGGCACTTTAACAAGCAGATCGATAAAAAAAGAGTCTTGGCTTACAGAAATCTCAGCTGGGTATGGTTACTGAAGATGCCTTGGGGCAAGTCCCTCAGATTGTTGTTGGTTAAGAACCTATTAAGGAATCGTTAGAAAAGAATATATTACATGACGTGTAAATTACGTGTAAATTACAGCAGAAAGCAGCTAATCGATAACCATTAAGTCATTGTCAAAACGTCCATGAAACCCTAATGTAAAGTGTTTTAGTTCCTAGCCTGTACTGCACTTAGGTACTATAGGAAGATTAACGGCTGGAAAAAAGCATGATTTTGATGACGAGCACGTGGTGTTTGACCGTGTCTTGGATCATAGATTACTCTCTTTAGCCATTACCTCCTGATCTTTTTCCACTTTCTGATACATATGGTAAGAGCAGCACTAGCTATTGACTTATGTATTGCTTCTCGTGAATGGCGTTCTTTTACTCCCTTTGGCATTGAATAATTGTATTATAGTTCAAGTTTAGCTGATCGACGAACATATTCCTAGTCCGGTAGTCTTCACTCAAAGAATGCTGTGTATCCCAGGCCTCAAGATAGTTACATCAATTACTGGTCAATTATCAAACTCATTAAATTCAAAAAGCCCTGTCGGCAGACAAACTTGACTAGACTAGAAAAGCTGATGTTATTCACCTTTATCTTAGTGACGTAATGTAGAATGTTTTCAGCTTTGTGTGTGTTACAACCTTTGCTCAGTTCAAATTGAGAGTTAGAACTTAAGTACATTTTAGATTCCTTGTTAGCGAGGTTTAACAACTTTTTGCACTCTTTCTTCGACCCAAGCAAGAAAATCCTTCATTCTCCGTTTTGTTATTATACTACACGCTAACAGTTAGATTTTCACTGTCTCATAGGACAAGCGTGTTAATAGTTCTAGGAGAGGATCAAGTCAAGTTACTAAATACCACATGTAAGCCTTATTCTTGGCCAGTCCCTCTGAATTTTTTTCAAGATCACACCCGCTCTTGTAGATCTTAGGAGAATCCTGTGTGAAACATCCTGTCTATCAATAATTCTCACGAATCGACTATTCGTCATCGTAAATCATATATTATTCAGGGGTTATCCTGACTGACTCGAGGCCTACAATAGCATGAAAGGGATTCCTTTTGGAAAAAGGTTTTTTGTGGGGAAGTAGTCCCGAGATCAATCTTCTCTTGGTGTTGATAACTTTTAAATCGTACTCACAATTTTGCCATGGCAAGTGGAAATTTCCAAGGAACTGAATTCAGTTCTTTTCCACTACAATCCACACCCATGAAAGCTTGCTGAAAGACGTCACATTCACACGGGTCTGGGCACTCTAAAAAAGATAAAAAAAATGTGAACATGATTTCATTGGCACATGAAAGGCTTCAAATGAATTTGAAAGGATTTAGTCTCTTGTCTTGGAAACGAAGAATAGTTCATTTTAAAATAAACAAATAGGTAAAATCGCAGTTGCCAAGGATACGCTTGAACATCTCAGTGTGGCGGTGTAATTTACCCATACGAAACGAGCATGGTTAAAAAAATGAATTATAGATCAGAACCGACTTTGATCAGAAACACGAACTTTTTTGCGTGGTTAGAACTGAGCGGATAAAAACTTCGCGGAGGTTTGCACGATCCGGTTATGAAAAGTAATGACATAGTTCTATTAAGCAATGAGACCTCACCTTCAACTCTGAGGCTGATGTTCCTTCTAAATATCTCTCCATCGCTTTGTACCTCGCAGCAGTAATTTACGTTGTTTTCCGACGTTATTTTAAGTTTCAATGTTATGCTGGTACTATTTTGAACAACGAAACCATCTTTTCTCCATACAATGTATGGAGCCGGCGCACCTTTCACTGGGCACCATAGGTTAGAACTTCTGTTCAAAAATACAAACTGCGTCTTTGGTGCCTGTTCCAGGGTTGGATTGACTACATTGGGTTTCAGAGGAAAAATAAAATAATCGTTGGAGTAATTATGGTATACAGAACAACAGAACCTTAGACACAGTATGGGAGGAGAAACAATTTTACGTGCACATCAAAATAAATATCGTTCTACATTTAATCCTAACACGATTCATGATGTGTTATGCAAACCGTATTAACATAAGACCTCTATATGTCCTTTTGTCTGTTAGTCTGTATCTCAGATTTGAGGCCATTTAACCGTCGGTAATAATCGCTATTACTCAGATATTATATGGAAATATGATCTTAATCCTGACACAATCCAATCGCAATCCAATATTCCGTATCCCCTTCTCCGTCTTCTTGTGTCTCTGCCTGTCCGTCTGCATCTCGGATTTAAAGCTATTTAACTTGGTGGTGTAATTACTTCTATGATAAAAAATAGGCCTGAACGTATTGAAGGCGAAATTACAATTAAATAATGCATATAGGTATGTATATATATATAAACGTATCATGATTATACCTCAAGATTTAGGTTACTTGAACTTTTAATGCAACTCTGAGTTTCATGCCTCTTGCGAAGCAATCGTCAGGCAACTGCCAGAAATAACGGTTACAATCAAATGGGATTGTAACCGTTATTTCTGGCAGTTGCCTGACGATTGCTTCGCAAGAGGCATGAAACTCAGAGTTGCAGTAAAAGTTCAAGTAACCTAAATCTTGAGGTATAATTATCCATAGCTTTAGCCCTGCTATTGAGCACTTTTTAGTAGATGATGATCTCATTCCGCTATTTTGGTTATATAAACGTATCTATATTGAAGGAAAATCCATGCCTGTTTCATTGTGTAATCTGCCAGTATAGAATGCAGCGAAATTATAGAATATTTTCTCCATAAAGTTCAACCGCATGTAGCGTCCACTAGATCGCACTACTTCAGTTCTAAAATCGCCACAGAATTCTCCAAGAAGATTGGCTGACTGATCACTGCCGTCACGAATCTCAAGATAAGAACCCTTTAGACATCGTCCTGGATACGGGCTGCGCATGGTAAAGTTAAGTTCCACATAATGTCCTTGTGGAACTGAGAGAACTTGTTCTTTATCAAACTCTTGGACTTTTTCCCACTCTCGGGCTTGTCTAGAATTCTCCAACAAACCTGCAATAACTGCATCCAGCCAATTAGTTTGGTTGTAACAAAAACAACCAATGGTTATCGTAAAGAAACTCTAAATGCTGTGTAAAGACCAAGGGAAAGGAAGAGTGTGTCATTACACAAAACAAGCGCTTGCATACAGGCCGAGCTCCGTTTTGCGAGCAAAATGACTCAATATATTACATGTTAGACTATTTGAAAAAAAGCTTAATTACAAATACAATTTACTTTGTTTTATACTCTGCATAGGAGAGAGAGAGAGAGTGAGAAGCAGTACTCAAAGATCAGCCTCTGCTTGAGCTGGGACAAAACAAATGACGATTCCAAAAAATTAAAGGTAAATTGATTTTAGCAAACCCAAACATTCCTCCGCAGCATTCAAAGTAATAAAAAGAAAAGGAAAAGGAAAACATAAGCTCAGACGCTTTGTAAAGTATCTTGCCCAATAACGTGACAGACATCAGGGCTGGGTCTCACCAGGCTTAAGGTATAGCCATTGTACCAATGAGTCTCCGATTTCGACTGAAAAACTTGCCGTCGATTTAGAATTAAGACCGTAAATTTAGTTTCCTTGTGAAAAAGGTGTATGCAAGATAATTAAGAATTGGTTTATTACTGGCTTTTACGTGTAAGTATATTTCATTGAGATGATTTTGTTGAATTTGAATTAATTTTATTCCAATTGAATTTAATCTGACAAAAATGAAGGCGTCAGCAAATCATACAGCAGATCCTTATTTAGACTTCAGATGGGACACTGTGGTCGTCTTGGACATCTTCTTAGAAGTAATGCACACCATTTCACAAGCCTAGTTTCAGTTGCATTACACACTTATCTTCAAGAGGTTGTAGTCTCCAACTCATCCCTTACCAGATGCTTTCATTGTACATCCTCTAACCCTTCATTGGCCTCCTTCGACGGATATCCCATTCATTATCTCCATTCCCTTCCTCACCGCCCACCCTACCCATAGGGCCTCCTCTCTCCCTCCATTAGAAAAAAGTTTTTTCAAATCGCTTAACACGTTAGACTATAAACATCTGAGTTGCTCACAGAAAACAAGGATGAAGCTCCACATGGCCAACCAAGATACCGTTTTAATGTTGTTTGCTAAAGAAGTAAAGTTGATACGCTTAATTTTCCTGGATTTTTAATGTGAGTGTCTATACTTTCAGTAAAAGTCAGTTGTTGATATTGTCAACGCAGATTTGAAATTTAATATAATTACAAGTTGTACCATATTATGCGCTTTTGATGACCTGGTATGTTAAAAAGCGCACTATAAATCATGAAATTATCAAACTATTATTATTAGCATAGGCGGTGAAGCAGGGGGGGAGGCGGGGAGCGTAGCCCCCTAACAAGAATTTGAGCGTTTTCCTTCGGAAAATATCGCTCACGCAACATGAAAATTAGGCAAAAAATTCGATTTTGTGACCATTTCACGAATTCTATGAATCGCGCTTTGAGCTGGACAGTCGAATGCAATGCTGAGAGATTTTAGAGTGCCGTTTAGAGCTCGTTTAAGAGTTTTATCCAAGTACACCTTTCGAAAGTGTGGGTAAATTTGTCTCCATCATTCCCAAAGCAGTGGGTACCCGACTCGTCGAAGCCTATGACTAGGACTTTGGGTTTCTTTTACTTCTCAAAACGTCAGAATTATTTGCTCTGGATTAATGGACAGTTGTGACCGTTTGATCGTTAATTTCAGAGACGTTGTGATCGATTGACTCCCCACGTTGACGATCTTCTTTATTTTCATCAGACACCAGCTTAAGTGTCTTATAATTAACAGTTAAAGCAGAAATGATATGTTGGTTACTTATCGTTAGTTAAAGGTGGGCTACTTATCTTGGAGCCACTTCAACATTCACTGTAAGCCTACATCAAGCCAGCAAAAATTTGTAACTATAATTCAGGTAGATTTTGGAACAGTGACAAGCAATAACTTTGTTCTTAATTCAAGGAGAAAATGATGTTCGTTTATGTTTTTATCTTCGCCGAATTGATTGACGTTTGCTTTCTATAAAAAATTATTTTGCTGGAGGCTTGAACATACCTGCTTGTTTTGAGAACATACTCTCAAACATTTACTTTTTTAACTCGGTTGTGGTAACGAAATGTATCATGAAAATTCCCATAATTTTGTTCGGTCCACTACATAGTTTGGGACCGAGATTGAAAGGACAAGTTCCTTCCCTTATAATAAAGTTTGTTCTGGTTAATCGATTAATGTTGAATCTCGTTTTTCTCGATCCCTGTTTCCTTGATGAAGTGTTGATATTGTTGAGAGAGTTAACCTTATCTTTCTTTGAAAAAGGAATACCAGTAACCTTGAAATACAAGACTTATACAAGTATAATTCAGAAAACAACTGATGTTGGGATAACGTATTTTGGTCACCCAAGAGCAGCCCGATGTCATCTAATAACCACTAAAATAACAGCTTGGACATTTGAATTTAAAAATTAATCACCCCATAGCGGATTGAAATGCAAACATTGAGAGAAACCTACAACGATAAATTACTTATTTCTAATTACAGTCCTCATGACTGCAGATGACTTTTCTGGATTAAGAATTTAAATATAAATTGAATTCGGATGCTGTATTATTTTTTTCAAGCTTTCAATATTTTGTGATAACAGAGAAAAAAATCGATATAGAGGTGTCAGTAAATAGCAACACGAAAGAGTATTAGAAGAGGGTTTTGTGTCCGATTGCAAATGTAAAGGAGGAACACAAAATGAGAAGAAAATGTTGAAAGAGCGGCTTTTTTGCATTGTTTTGACGTGTGGAGTGAGGAAGCCATTTGAATGGTTTTTTACTTCATAGGAAAGCAATTCTATACAAACCTCATTTACGTGGAGTTAGGTATTTCTTAAAAATTTTCGAATGAAAATCATTGTTTACTTTTCAATTTGATTAAAAAAGAAAACACAGGGTTCAAAAGCCAGTTCCTCTCTGGCCCTTTTTTCGCAATTCGTGTCTCTTTTCATTCATATCCTCAAATATATGTACAAAGTCCTTATAGAGTGGATAATCGTTCCTTTTTTTCTTCGTTAGCCAAAGCATCTCAGATAATGATTAGAGGCCACTCAAAGTATCTCCATAAGTTAATTTGTCAGGTTTACATTATGTAATCCATCAAAATGCACACTTCTCTCAATTCTCATTTAACTGAAGACCTCTTAACAACATTCTGAAGTAAGAAACAAGAATTTTAATCTGATCATTGAGCTATTAAGTTAGAATTCAGTTACGAAATGAACCTTAAAAAAACTAATTGTAAATTCGTGGCGACCGATAACGAATATTTTGTATTCCCTATGTATTGAGATTTAAATTTCCATAAGTATATTATATTCTTCATATCATGCAAGAGCAACGGCTGCAACAAAGAAAACCCTTTATATTCCATACCTTATTTGGTGCTTTGAATCCTATTAACAAATATATTTTTTTTCTTCCTTTTGAAACGCTGAACAAAATACCTACCGTTGCGCAAATTAAAATATTATCTTCGTATTGTGTATTTTTGATAGAAAAAGTAAGAAAAAGTAGAAAGAATGGACAGCATGGTACGATTTGCTTGTTTCTTATTAAAAAACTGCCTCTCACTTCACTTGTGGCCTTTTCCAGCCTCTCAAGCACAAAAAATTCATGACATCTTTAGAATTTTGAAAGACATAAATTGAAATCCTTACCCTGTGGATTACGTATCCTTTTATCCACCACTCGGCTGATATTTTTTGTTATCTCTTGCAAGCTGCCTGCTTCTCGTTTTGTTCTCTGACGTAAGTATTATTTCACTTTTTTATTCGATCAGTTTGATCGTTTTCCAAACCTCTCAACACCATTGTTCTTGACAATATAGCGATGTTAGTGGGGGAAATGAGATTTTCATGAATTAGTTAAAGTTTTATCATGAATTTATTCAAGTTTCACTAATTTTTGTGTTGTCCTTGTTTTGACTCCTAGCTAGGCGTAAAATGCACATCTAGAGCATAGGTCACAGATACTCTGGTCAAAAACTGAAAGAAATCAACTTGATTAAACATACTTTGCTGTGGGGAGATATTTTAGAAGCTATGTTTAAGCAGAACACGGAGCATATATTCATAAACAGGATCGACATCTGTACTGATAGTGTGGATATCTATCAATAAAAGAAGGAAAGCTCGCCGCCTTTGGATAAAAAGAGCTCGTAATAAAATAGCCAGGTTATTCATCAATTTCGAAATTCATCAATAGTTCGAAAACCGTCACTATTCGTTCTTTTTGGCAAGAGAATGCCCATTGATCTTTAAAAGACAGATGTTTCGATCTCTTCCCTATAATTTTGAAATGCATAAGTCATCTTGTTATTTCACTTATGGTGCGAACGTCGCAAGAAACTATTAAAAGTGTTTTATAAATTTTTAAGATGTAGAAAAGCAGGAGAAATTTTAGTGTTGCAATTTTGAGGTCTAACCAGTCTCGATATTCTCACAGCCAATCAGCTTTAGTTTCTATAACATATATTGAAGATAGAAGGAGAAATTGCACTTTGCAATAAATGTTTCATGGCACATCATCAAAGAAATTACAAAATAAAAAATATTTGTATGCATTATGCGCTATCTATATATTCAGGTAAAAAGAATAACAGATTTAGGATTTTTTCTCCCCACAGATAGACTGCTTTAATTTCTTTTTCGTCTGTTGTTTTACAATTTCTTAATGATTGGTAAACTTTTACTTTTAATAACTGTATGTCCGTTACTCTGTGAATATCATTGTTTTATAGTTTACAAACTGACTGCCTCATGTCTAATTTTCGTTCACTTGACTTTCAAATTTACGTCAAACTTGGAAAAACGCAAAAGAAGCATGTTTCCTTTTCGGTAAAATTTGCATTTCCATTGTAAAGTATCATCACAAAACACACATTCTTATAAGTCGAAGAATTCGGACCTTTTCTATGTCGATCATTATCCTTAACTCTTACCGATTTTTATTGCTGAAAGTATTCCGGCTTTGGTAAGGAAAAATTTAATTCTGAGAAATAATAAAAAGTGATGAAAGAAAATATTCATGTTTCAGTTATTCCGTGTTTCTGTTTCGCAGAAAACGACGGCGTAATATGCATCAAAGGAATAACATGAGAATCACAAACACTAAGAAAAAAATGCAAACCATGCGGGAGATAGAATAGTTCGGAATAAATATTGTGATAAATTTATCAAAAGTATCCACATCTGTGCAACCAAAGAAGATTATTTGTCATCAACCAAAAAAATGCCTATTGCTTTTAAATCTAATTTTTCTAAAGTATAGGAAGCGAGAGGGAATTGAATTAAACTAATATATAGGAAAATAACTGAAAGTAGTAAAGCTCTTATGTTCAGTACCTGAATGTTGATTGTCCCTTTACTCTGTTAGAAACTTATCGCATTTATCTGCATAAGCAGAAGAGAATTAATCCACACAGAAGTAAAGATTTTTACAGCTGTTGTTAGTTGTTGTTTTAAATAAATACAAAGTTAAAATACAAAAACTTATATCACGTATTTCATTCAATTCATTCAAGCTACGCGTCCAACTTAAAGAATGAAATTAAATCGTTGTTTCGTTTTCTTCACTTTTTAGTTTCTAAAAGATGAAGGAAGTCTGGAAGAAAGTTTGGAATTTAAAAAATTGCTAATGTCACCCCATACTTTAAAGGATTTTCCTTTGTTTTATTAAATGTCACTCAAAAACGAAAACTTGACTTCCGCGGTTGGACTTTTCTATTGAAAATGACTTGTCAGTGGAAAATAAATATATTATTTGCTAGCAGGGAGGTTCTTATAGAAACGAAATCCGATATACAGACAGCATTTACAAGTCCGAAATCGGAGTTTTCCATCGTACGCTCCATCCATGCTCCTTTGCAATTTTTCACTACCTAAGAATGGTCATAAGTTAGTCTATTACCGGCGAGGAAGCGTTTTTCAATCCCCCCTGCATGGTTCTTAATTAGTCGCCCCGTCATGGGTCATTGAAACGTATTCCCGTCCGTTGTCATCTAACGAGAACTTGAAACTTTGCTTCGTCAACTGTCGTAGACCTTCTCGTCCTCGACGACACCAGCACAAGGTTATATGAAGCCAGATCATTCCGTAGAAGACCCCAAGGATTATCTCTCCGGATTTCATTTCACGTCTTCGTATTTTGGAAATCTATTACTAGAATTCGAGGTTTCTGTTTTGCATTTTCTTTGTTCTCGCGCTTGTTTATTAGCTTTATCTGACTCCGGAGGAGCCTGTTTGATGCTTGGAAATCGGGAGATGACAAAACACGGAGTCCTATTCCATGGAGTAGGGCTCCTTGTTAAAATACTTTATAAACATGGTAAATCGTTTAGCTGTACATATCTTAATGCATTTTCCGCTTGCCAGCTCTATTATTGTCGCAGTTAGACACAGTCCACGAAGTGACCGCCATCTTGAATTGAACATTAACTGCTGGCCACTTCAAACAGAAGCCTTAAATGTAATCCATGAACGTTTTCTTTGATAGGCCGAGTACCATCTTTATTTATGATCTTCAAGAGGCCAAAAGTACGGTCATCCTTCATTCGGCAGCTGGTATTACGTCTTTCAAGATACCTGTTTAGGTTGGGCGTCTCTAAGAGGTTTGGCGTTCAATCTATTAACAAAAGGCCTCGTGGGTTTCTTAATTGTGTTAAGCGATGAGTATGAAAGCTAGGACTTAAAAAAAGTAATTCGTGTGTTTAAACTGACCTTCTCTTCGCCTTTCTATTTGTAGCGTAATAAAATTGAGATTTGCAAAGAAACAAAAAATAAAAATACCGATGGGTCAGCAAATAATCCGACTGGGCAGTTGATTTGGAAAATGTAGTAAGTTCAAATATTTTACCTCGTGCAGAACTCGAAACTGTGAGTTTTTGTTCATCATATGAAGTTTTTTTTTATCTTCCGGTCAAAGAACTCATTACACAGCGCTAAAACCAAAATGGGGGAAGCTGTAAGACTGAGAGCCCCCTACCCCCAAAAATTGGGATGTATAGAACTTTAATTTGACAATCGGTGAGCGGGAAAGCTCAAAATGTATTTACTAAACATATGTACATTTATACGATTTACCATGTTTATGAAGTATTTTATTCGACAACTACATGATTTTTAGGGGTACTCCATTTAGGTATTCCATAGGGTACTCCATGGAGTAGGACTCCGCGTTTTGTCATCTCCCCTTGGAAATCTGTGCCTTTTGATGTAGAGATATGCCCTGTTAAATGGCAGATTGTTGAGGTATCTTTCAACTGCACTTTGCAGTCCAAGAAGGGATGACCTTCAATACAATGTACCATCTTTTGTTCGTGCTCCTGTGTAAAATTAGCGGAGATTTAAGTCAAACTCTTTGTTGTTGGAAGTTCTTGGCCACTTTTTTTTCACTGCACCAAGCTATTAAAAAACGGCAAAAACGGATGTCACATGAAAAAAAAAATTTTTATCGGTGTTTTGGTGTTCATTTGCGAGAGGAAGTTATAGTTGTTGGTTAGAAACGTGTGTGTGCTAGCCAATCTTGAAATTATACACTTTCATTGATTGTCTTTTTTTGGCGAGAAGATCACGCAAATGTGCGCCCGCCCTATTCGAGGTTATGATATTGTATTTATTATGATTTTTCAACTAAAAAACTCACCTTCGAAAACTCGGATAGCCAATTTGGCGGATTGTTTGGTTTTCTTTTTTTGTGCTCTTGGAATATGTCGTCTATTGCGGCACTTGACATGTTTTCAAATCTTTGCTTGTTTAAGTTGCCGCCTCGCTCATTGTTTTCATAACTTACTAACGGGTAGGTCGCACTATTATTGACAGTAGCCTCTTAATCGATGGACGCTAATAGCTCGTTCTGTCTTCGTCTTCTAGGTCGTAGAGGACATCTGGGTCGAATAAAAACCCGAGAGAAAAGTTTGGGATTTGGTCCGCCATGTTACAAACTGGCAGATAGCTCCACAGCTTTAACTCCATGTTCTCTTTTAACAATAGAGTGTTTCTGTCCAGGAACTATCGGCAAATAGTTGCCCCGCGGAAATTTGATGTTCGTAAAACAGATATTTGCCCGAGAAGCGAAGCATCGACAGCAAATATGCTAGTTTTAAGAACATCGAATTTCCAAGGGGCAACTCTAAGACCGATATTTCCGAGACGTAAGCACTCTGTTGTCTTTATTGTTCACCACTAAATTTTCTTCCGCGCGCCAGTTGATAAACAATCAAAACACACTAAATGCAGATCGATCAAACATTTATTCATGCGTACAGCCTGTCACAAATGTCAATAACTCGCAATCGTACCGTTTACTGCTTACTGTTTTACTATTATTTCATGGAACATAAAAGCCAATTTACACAACCTGCATATAGCATTAGCTAGTCTTGGCGGGTATTAGTAATAAATAAGTAAATACTACACATTGTAAGCTAAAGAGATTCCATCACTACTACAATATTACTGCAGTTGTAATTTTTGCATTAGTTTACTATAATTTTTATTATGAGTTAAAAGATACGCACAGTTGTCATACAAATTAAATACAATAAAATTACTAATGAGTTAAAACAAGACAAGACATTAAAACAAGACATTGTACTCGTACATTGGCTAAATGATACGTTATACCTGTCAGAATTGAAAAGTCAATTTTTTTCCGATCTGCCTAACTTCGCGGTCGTCAAACCATTCAAAATTTTTCACGGATGAGTACTATCTTACCGGGTATTTTACGCGGACAAGCACTATGGGCTGATAGCGTCACGTGATCAATTTAAACCAATAACAATCGGAGAAAATTTAGTGGTGAACCATACATACATAACATACATAAGCTTTATTTATACACGGTATCAATTTCATATAATATATGCTCTTCCATCGGGACGTGTGTAACTTAAATATGCAAATAATCATTCATAAGTAATCTAGAACAAACACTATTTCTGCTAATTAATACAATTATACAACTTATGCTAATACCAATATTCCAATACTATATACCAACAGCAATGCTAAAACTAAAAACTAATACTACAACTTGTCACACAATAAGAGCTATTAAATCCAAAAATAAAAAGATCTTTAAGATTATGACAAAAAGCAATTGCTATGTCAGCAGGAATTCCTTGAAGGCAGTAACAGTCGGGTCTGGGTTTTGCTAGTAGTTCAGAGGCTGTTCCATAGTGTAGCACCTCGATAGTGCAGGCTACGTTTTCCGGCTTCAGAGAGTGGTCTAGGAGTAAAGAGATTATGAGCCGAGTCCCTCAAAGTATAGGTATGGACTTGCGATATTGTTTGAAAAAGATTACGAAGGCGAAGTGGAAAGTGATTATTGACCACCTTATACATAGCAATCGCTAGCTGTTCAGTTCGTCTTTCTTCAAGTCTATCCCTGCCAAGGTCATGTAATAAACAAGAAGATGGCGTCATATAATCAGAATTGGTTTTTATACGAGCAGCCCTATTTTCTAGCTTCTGGAGTCTCTCAGATTGGCATGTTCCGATACAACCCCATACTGGGCTACAATAGTGGAAAAAAGGAACAACCAGGGCATTGTACACGTCAAGGTGTCACGCGGTACTGCGGCCCTGGCCCGCTTTAGAATTGCCAGGCCAGCTGATACTTTTTTAACGATCTAATCAATTTGAGAGTGCCACGTTAAAGTATCATCAATTTCGACCCTAGGTATCTGTGGGCTCTGACTCTATCCAGAGAATGCCCGTGTATTCTTACATCAGGTGGATGATCTAGATGTGTGATCTTGTATTGGGTAGCGATAATGGAATATTTACTTTTCTTCACATTAAGAGTACGTTTATATGCTTGGAGCTATGACTGGATTTTGTTTAGATCACTGTTCAGCTTTATTTGTAGATCAGTAGGATCATGAGCAGTAAGGGTAAGACAAGTAACATCAGCATACAGTCTTGGTGTTGAGGATAGACTACTCGCGAGAAGATCATTTGTATAAATCAAGAATAATATAGGTCCCAGGATGGAATGTTGAGGGACACCACACACAGTGGAGCCGTAATCAGAAAGAGACCATGCAGTCAACCCTATAGAAATTGAGCTAAGTTACTGTAATAGTAATTGAGCTTGTTAAGTAGTATTTCATGATCAATAGTAGCAAAAGCTTTTTTGAGATCGAGAAAAAGAACTCCATTTAGTAAGCCATTGTCCATACTAGAAAAACAATCACTGGTTATATCTATAAAGGCAGTCAAAGTGGTATGACAAGGTCGAAATCCCGATTGAGCATCATTAAAAAAATCATCCACTGACTGGGTGAAGACTACTCTCTCAATAAGTTTACTGACAATCGTCAAGACAGATATAGGTCTATAATTATTTGGATTAGTTTTGGTAGGAGTGAGTCTGGCTACCTTCCAATCATCAGGGAAAATACCTGTAGTTAAATATCTATTCATGATGTAGGTCAAGGATGCAGAACTATAAACTATAATAGGGCACGCCTTTCCAACCAATGACAACGCGCGTTATATCCGAATTTTCATATAAACCCATATCTACCCGCTAAAAAAAATGCTCAGTTTATGGAGGATCTGGCCTTAATTACAGCCCTAACTTCTGGGATTCCTTGTGACCTTTTCTCTTTTCAATCACCAATCGAGTTAATCGAGTTACGTTCCATTGCCTGCGCCGATTACTCCAGGAGTAAAAAATTACGGAAAGAAGGGGATGTACAACCGTGCTATAGCCATCTGCAGCTGAATAGGGGGCTTCTCTGTAACACCATATACTATTGAACAGTTTACAGTTTTATCATTTATTTTCATTTTTCTTGCTCGACTTTGTTTCAGGCTTGTCAGATTCCTTAGATGACTTTCTGTAGAGATAGTACAAAATCATTCCAGCCAGGACCGCCCAATATCCTATTTGCAGAAGTAACTTTGGATCGAACGGCGACTTCCTCTTAATAGACATGAGCTCAGTGGTAAAGATCAGTACAGAGTTGGCTATGTGTGAATAAAAGAAAAATAGGAAACTGTTAGGATTTGCTGTTAATTCAATAACGTACTGTAATATGATAATAGTATCATGATTAGCGGGTAGATTTCGGTATAATTGAACCCACACTATTCTAAAACAAGGCCTATGTCTCAAACACGATCAACTGCTTCCGCTATTGCTTTCTTTATATCCAAGAACTGCACGCGTAGTGAACAATGGGGCTGTGCAGAAATCTTGCCGAGAGAGCAAAAATATAAGGCGTTTTTACCTCTCTCTGTCTATGTTGTAACGAGAAGATAGGAAATTTTTCCCTTTTTGGCCATTTCCACATACTCAACACATATCTCGTTCGTGGTTGGTCAGTGACAAACTAAAATAAGTTATAGATTGCAATATGAAATTTCCGTATTGCACTCGCTCAGAATCAGGTAAACAAACAATGCTAAGTTATACATTATTCCGAAAAACATTAATTTGGTTGATCTTTTACAATTGTTTCATGAAACAACCGAATCAAAGAAATCACAAGCATTTTCCAACTCATGAAAAGTTTTCTAAGTAATGTGTACCAAAGAAGTACCAAAGAGAGTTGAAAAGTGAATTTAATGATAAATATAATAGATAATAATAAATAAATAATTCTACAAACTACTTTTGAATTTGGTGATTAACGGCCATTCACGTTTTGAAAGGTTTTAAAATTTCGGTCACCGAAGTTCATTTAAGAAAACTTCCAAAACAACACTTGTGCCATAAATCATGCCTTGCACACGTGCTCAGGAGATTTTCTGTCCCTATTGACCACCTTATGCCTTCCACGGTCATAAATTTATATAATCAAAATTTACTCACGAGGAATAACATTCTGAATTCCACGGGCTCCATACCCTTGGTGAGGAGGGGTGATCAATTTTCTTTTTTCTCTGCAAAATAAAAAGAACAGAAGTGTATACTATTGCAAAATAGTCTGAGCACTGCTTCTGTAAACTCACTGCAGGGAGCTACAAAACTGAATGGTGACCCAAAAAGGGTTTTTGAAATTATTTGTAGACTATACACTAAAAAAAGGAGGGAGAGAAAGTCATATAAGAAAGTAAGGGGCTCTTAGGTCCAAAGTGACTTTTATTTAACAGCTGCCATGTCAATCATATTATCAGTTATGTTTGCAAATAATTTATTTCAAATTAATAGAATGTGAAAATAGTACACACAAGGAGCCACTAATGGGTTCCTGTACCTATCTTCAGGCACATTTTTTTGCACCCAAATATTTTGCTTATAGAAGTAAAAGTCTAAGCAGGTATTTTTCTTTCACTTGAGTAAATCCTGCAAAGCCTCACTCCAGAACATGAAAGTCTCCTGCTTAATGGTACCATCTGCTGAAAAAAGAAAATCTTCAACTTTGCTGTTGCTGTTGTTGTTTTAATTACATAGCATTTCTAAAACTTACCCGAGGCACATTCCTTTTATACCCATCTCCCAACCTGTTAAAAAAAAGAAAATAAAATCAATCAATATAAATAAAGAAATTAAACAGTGAGTGAAAAAGTTAAGGTGGCAGTTACTTGTCAACTGGTGAGTTTTCTGGTATTGTTTACATGAGATCAAAAATGGGGAGATCTTAAAAGAGCTTTAACTAGTGAATTTTTACCAGACAGTAGAAGAGGTCAAAATATTGGAAGTTATCTCTGCCTGCAGTTTTAACGCAGTGAATACGATTTACTTTTTATTTTAAACAATGCTCACCAGGTTAAATATCACAAAGGGTCCTAATGTAATCAAATTAACTAGCACACTTGAATGAGGATACACTGAAACCTTATTGGAAAATAGGTACCCAATGTGTAAATGGTTGAATATGCAACAACTGGACAAGATTGGTAAATTGAGGTGGTTTTAAATTTAAACCAGGGCACCAAAAATGGAAAAGCTTGAGGGGCAAATGACTGGTAGACTAACCTCAATCAATATCATTTAATATTTAACTGTAACAACAGCATTCAAGTAACTTCAACAGTGCAGAATAAATTACATTCATTTGTTAACAAACTAACAATTCAAGGGTAAAGCAAATGTAATCAAAGTTACTTTGACTTAGTCCCAGTATATTTGGCCAATTGGCTTACTAGACTAGGATCTTCAATTGGAAAATAGACATCTTGGAAGCATCAAACATGCAGAGCAGCCCACTACATAACAATGTCAAAATAATAAAAAACATGTGTAGAAACCAATCCCCTGTCTCACCCCAGTCCCAGCGTATAGTAGTATAAATACGTCCACATTTGCACGGGTCATAAAATTTGCAAGGACTTTGTTAGTTAAAAGTCAAGCAATGTTAGTTCTCTCAACGCAGTATTCCCAAATCATCAGTTAATGTCTCCTATCTTCGCCTGTTTCATATTTCATCCTGTATTATCTGTGTTTCTATGTTATTTCATCGTTGTAATTAGCTGTTCCGCTCTTAATGTATTATGTCTGTAACCTTCGTTCTAGAAACCTGACTGGCAACTACATGTTTATTGAGAGTTTAAGAATATCAAATTTCTCTACGTCTTCAAATATTTGCTGGTGAGTTGTTAACAACATGGATACTAAAAAGGAAATATACCTCTAAGATACATTTTGCATATTTACAGTACAAGTGTTTCTTTTAAAATGTCCAAAGTAACCTGCAGAGTAAAATATATATCTAACTTCACCCTGTACATTAGGGCATCCATTGAGGGGGACAGAGAATGAAGACTTTATTTGTACCCAGGGTATCTAGAATGGGGTACCTACTTATCATTGTCCGCAATCCTTTGGTACCAGCACAGTTATTTAATAGTATTTATATGTTGCTAAAATTGGCATCTTCACAGTCATTACTCATTTCATTGATCTCTTTCATTAGTTTTAGGAGCTGTACTTTTTCACCAATGAGTTGGCTTAATACTTTGCTCTCCTTGGTTTTAACCAAAACTAAAGCTAGATTGTAAGATGCCCTAGCCCACCCCAGATAAACAGTAATTTTGTCACAATTTGACATCTACCCTTGATCTTAACATACTCCCTCATCTGTGCTTAGCTAGGGAGGAGATCAGCATGGCATAAAAATGATTGTTTTCTAGTCAGGATTTGAATGTTTTTTTCTTCATAATTTTTACACCTCACTATATCCCATGGATGTACATCATTCATCTTTAGTAGCTAAAAAATTCACATATTAGAAGTCAAAGGAATACTTCAATTAGAGTAATTTTCATTAGACTATATGTAAGTACTGACAGTAACCAAGGTTACAGAAGTCTTCTTTCACTAAATGCTATGTGGCTGGTCAAGAAAACTAGCTCTGTCTTCTGAGTCAACCAATCTGATTAAGAAAAAAACCATTTGCCACCAACGCTCACTTGAGTGGTTCTCATGCTTTACGCAATTCGTTTGTTGTTACATTGAGTTCTCATTAGCTCCTTCAAGATTTTTGTTCAGCTCTGGTTGGCAGTTGAGTGATAACTTTGGCTTTATAATTTTACAACACCAAAATGAAATTTCTCTGACTAATATGGCTAAATAATATCCCTTAACCATCAGTTTCCAAATTTGGTAATAAAATAGTGCATTGAAAGCCATCACAGATCAGAGAAAATTTAGGTTACAGTGCATACGTATAGTGTACATACTTTCTTAATTGCTAAAATTTTGGTGACATGAATGTAATACTTTTTTTTTCAAATTTGAGAATAAATTTAGTCTACTGACTTCTACCAACGTTATCATATTTCCAATGAAAACTCTGAATAAGACTTTGGAATGACACTGTAAGGTTTCCCCCTTTGTTCCACTTTGGTGTAATTATATATGTCTCAATTCAACAATATAAACACTGTTGGGTGATTGAACTGCTTTTCTATTAGGCTCAAATCATATTTGTTCTTGCTAGATATTAAAATTAAAATCTTGCACTTATTTTATTGGTACGTGTAGAAATATGTTCCATCATTACAATGCATGAGTTAATCTTGTAAATCAGTTGCACCTTTCTATTAAAGAACAATGACTGTATAAATTTCTGATAAGATCTATGTTTTTCTGTCCTCACAAATAGTACTATTTCATGCAAACTAGATTATCAAACCCAAGATATTAAAATCACTGCAGCCTGGAGACACAATTTGTAATAAATTATTAATTTCCGAGCATTACTTTAAAACACCTGTCGTGACACTCCTACCCCAAATTAATAGCCTAGACTTCAATTGTATTGTTATGTTTGTTCAAAAACGGCAAAAAATATTCTTCATACCAATTTTCCAATGTCTCTCCGAGAGAAACGCTCGTAAAAACGTTATATTGAGTAAGGATACAGCAAATATCGCGTATAGGATTAAAAAAAAAAAAAAAAGAGAGATGCCGTGATATTTTAGATTCTTTGGCCCGCGAAGGATTATTTTTTAATCTGGCTCGTTCACAATCACCGCAGAAATAACTGAAAAACACAATAGATTATAACTTACAGTCTTATCG
The DNA here is from genome assembly GCF_964205215.1 of Stylophora pistillata. NCBI lineage: Eukaryota > Metazoa > Cnidaria > Anthozoa > Scleractinia > Pocilloporidae > Stylophora > Stylophora pistillata. The sequence goes on along the minus strand of NC_142520.1, from coordinate 43,671,005 downwards.
ATATTTCAACAACAACCTTCAGCCTTGACCACTTTTGGCTAACCAAACGTATATCGCTTCATTTTCGCCATAACATATTTTGCCATAAAATTCACCAGAGCTAGTCCTCCCGTATGCATGCCACGTTTAATGAGCTTTTAATTTAGAGTAGTTTTCTCGACTGCATAACAAAACCTGCGCAAGCAGGTAATCGCGACAAATTGCTTGAGTTTTCCCACAGGTAATACTGACTTTACAGATCCTATAGATAATCAATTTTTTTTTCGAAGATGAAATCCAACTTCGGGTCAAAACTCATAAAATTTCAGAAATTGGCATCATCTGAAAGAAATATTACCTGTCATTTAAGCCCATGCATGTAGTTTGTCCAAGGTTCACATACCTCAACAATTGTCTCAAGATCCTTCTTCGTTTTGGCTCCAGAGGCATACTCACATAAAAGGAAAAGGAAAAGACTACAGAGCAGTAATCTTAAGTTGTTCTCCATTTGAGATCATTATCCAATTTACGTTATCTGTGAGTGTAAATAAATGTTGGCCGTAATCTAATCGTGGCAAAAAGAGGCAGGCGTGCATTTCTGATTGGAACCTCGAGAAAACCTGGGAATGAATCTCAAGTCAATATGACAATAGTAGAATTGGAGAGAAAGATCGACTCTCTATCGCATCCAGAAGCGATGGCTCTCTTCACTGGAAAAGTAGGAAAGATAATGGGAGGTCCATTGCTTATTGGATTGCCAAATGAACCAACTCTCGATGAAGTGAACTCGTAGATTGGACTGGAACATGGCCGCATTATTGTTGCAAACGTTTGTCAGCAAGATGAACAAGGGACTCTGCTACGTAAGAATAACCTCATATGTTTTCTAACGTAGGATTTTTAATCGTGGAACGACTGTAGCTACCTATTTAATTAATATTGATAGAGAAAGAATATCAAAGTAAACTACAATTAATTAGGAAAATATTATTATATATTAAACTTACCATGAAAAATGTAACTGGTCGAGAGCATTCAATCGATATACAATAGCAAATGAAGTTGACACGATAACCCAATATCTACAGCAGGTATTATATGCATCATGCTCAGCAAGGCCTGGCTGCCTAGTTTCCAAGACCAGTTGTGTAATGTTCTCAAACTTTTGCAATTACTCATAGAAGTCCCTTATTTTGCAGATTGTTTTAAAAATGTACATTGTATGATAAAACGATTATTGAATTGGGTTTTCACATGATTTGATGAATTGCCAAACCTTGTGTCTGTGTTATCTGCCTTACCCTATGGCTTCGGCAGGCAACTCAGACCTTGGTTTTGATAAATCATGATATCAAACCCAACCTCATCCAATAATTTCTTATAGTAAGGATATACACCTGTGCTATACAGTAACGTGGAAAGTGCCTTTCTTGTGCACTGACAGGCTAAATCAGAATTGATTGCCAAGTACCATTTACCTTCGAACAGTCAAGAGACAGAACTGCATGTCAAGTGGGTCATTCCTGACCATGTTTTGGTAAACTAATTTTTTGTTTTGGTGTGGTTTCTACTAATTAAAAACAATTTTTTACTCCAGTGTAAGTGACATTAGTGGGCATTAATACCTCATCCCTTTGCAGATTGGTTCATATCCTCCACTATTAACTCTACTTTGGTGAATAATTATCAATAACTATATTACGTATTATTAATATTATCAACTCTTGAGGAAACCCTGATGGACAGAGATGAAAGCCAAAAGAAGAGGGCCGGGTTGTTCAAAAGCCGGTTAAGAAAACCAAGAGTTCGTGTGAAATTTAATCACAGATCTGAAGGCTTTGAAATAATTTGATGACTGAATACTCTAAAAGGAATAGGGAAAATTATCCTAAAACAGCTTTTGAATAGAGAAATATAGAAACCTGGATTACAATTTAAGCCTGGGTTAGCACTTATCGGTCTTTGAACACCTGAGCCCAGAATGTTATTTATTTGATGGTTCTATATATGCAGTGTGTACATATACTGTGATGCATAAATTTTTAAAACACCCTCAGCCATAATTGTCATCCAAAAGTCAACAGTGCGTGACTTAAAGAAGGTAATACAATAACACATCTCAGTTGAACTTTCCAGGGAAGGAGGCCAAATGTTGTCTCTTGGTAGGAGGATTTAAGAAATTAAATCATGTTAATTTGGCACATGTTCTATTTTCCATAGGCAGGTTGTTTTCATTTAATATTAACTTCTTCCAATGCTAGCTTTCAGTCCTCTGTACACTGCCCACAAAAGTAAACCCTGTAGTAAATTCCTTGTAGTAGATGAAACTTATTTAAAGATTTATGGATGGCAACTTAACAGATCCAAAACTTTGTAAAAACATAGTGATTCCAAGGACAGCTCAAGCCAGCAATGTTCTAGTGAGTATGCGACTCAGGTGTAACTTGTAACACTCTAATAAATTTGTATTTGTGGAAACTAGTTGAAACAAGACCAGAATTTACTTCTAAAAAAGCTGAGGTAGGTGAAGGGTTTGGCCGTGGGGTCTGCAGTTTGCAAAGTACTTGATGTAGACTAATTAGCAAAAGGGTATTAGATATTGCAGCTTCAAATTTTAGCATTATTGGTTTTTTTTTTTCAGTGGTTTCTTCGGAAGAAGCCCTGAAAAAATTTCACACCACAGATAATCCCAGCAATTATTACCTTGCAAGAGCTGTTGATGAAGGTGAGATAAGAAGAACTGTCAAGCTCAAAATCTCCATTCTCTTCAGTGTCTGCTTTACATTCTTTTAGTTATAACTTTATCCCTGAGAAACTGCTTTGAAATCTGCCTCAGTTTGACATGTTTTTCCCTCTCATCTCCTTTCTGCTGGTCATCATATCACTTTTTGTAAGGCGAAATTAATTTTTGATCACTCTCATGAGCAAAAAGGTTGATTTCTTTTAAAAATGTGATTGAAATAATCCATGTTTACAAGGTTCATTTGTTTTCTACAAAGTCTTTTAGAACCAGCATATTTTGGTGTTTTAATTAATCATGATTTTATCTCTTGCTGTTTTAAGAGAATGAGCGTGCCCTTGATCCTGAAGAGAAACCTCATCGGTTCGTTGAAAGAAGTTCACCCAAACCATTAATCTTCCTTCGAATGAAGGTAGGATTGTAGTGATCAATAATTGGCCCAAGAAAGTGTTCTAAATATATTCAGGTTCATGTGGTTTCAATTACATTACTCTCACATTGACAGGTTTTTAGTAGAGGATTGAGTGATATACCTTGTATAATTATCTTGCACCTTCTCCTAAACCAGTCAGATGCTAACTAGATCACATGATATTAGTTATTAACCCTTTACACCCCATCACCCATACATCAGTATGCATATTCTCCAAACTGTTCTCTATACATTTCCTATATTGCTGAAAGGGAGAGTTTGCTTAACAATCAACAGCTTTTGTAGTTGTTGATCATTTCTGTTATTCTCCTGACCTTAATGCTTGAGTCAAGGGTGATACTGTAAATAGAAATTAGATGCTAATCACTCTTAGGGTTAAAGGGTTCATATTGTTGGATATGTCCATTTTACTACAGTAACTGTAACAGTGTATGTAATACTTTGTGTTCTTCTTAATTATTACCATCATGTTAATTTATTTCTGGATATTATTTTTTTATCTTATTTTTACACTTTTTGTTCTTCTTTTCCTTTTTGTTTTTCTTCTTTCATTTGTAGTCAACCACCCAAAATCTAAGTATTACTGTTTGATTTATTTAACCAGTATGTTACCCAGCCTGATTAGCTTTTTAGTTATTCTGAGTCTACTAGCCATTCCCTTTACCAGCTGTCCTCTTATTGTGATGTTAAATTTTTTAAATAATATTTTTCTTGTAAACAAGGTTACAAGTCAGCATGGTTCTTGCTTTTGGACATTTGAACTTTTTCTCTTTTCATTTTTTAATCAATTCCCCACTGGAGAGTGCAGATAGACGGAAAGGATATATAAGAGTTTATCCTGGAATGATAAAGTGAGTAATAGTAATTATATAATGATCATTATTAAATTTTAATTGGCTGGTACAATGTTCATGTCATTAAAAGGATCCATTTGAATCAGGCCATACTCTTAACCCTTTTACACCATGTCTCTGAGAGTTATGTCATATTGGGAGATTGGTGTGATTTTGCAGGAATCTGGCAAAAATATTCAAAGTACTCTCCGGGTTATGAAGTTTTCAATTTTTTAGGAAAGTGATCCGCTTAATAACAATCCCTACTTATGGAGTGGTGGAAATATGCCCGAAAAGAATTTAAGCCTACACGGGATTTGAAACCATGACCTTTGTGATATGTGTGCAGGGCTCTAGTTCATGAAAATTGATCAGTTCCGTCTGCATAATTTGTTGATTCTTAAACATTTCTTTGGTAAGTTGAGAGATATCCCCCTCTTAGAATGTTGAAAATCTGTGTGTACTGATTGCCTTTTTTTTCTCTCAACTTTTTAACCACCCACATGCTTCATGTAAGGACAAAACTGCATTTTTTTTCAGCTGTGGGTGTTTAAATAATTTTATAGTGAACTAATTGTTTTGTAACATACCCAATACAGTGCAGCAGGAACATTTAAGACAATCCCAGTGACTGCACAGACAACTGTTACAGATGTGATAAGTGCTGCTTTAGAAAAATTTGGATTGAAGGTTTGTCTCAAGTTTCAGTGCGTTATGTCATCAATTTTTAGGGTGCTCTCATCCCTCCCTTTTTTCCTTGCTTTCTCCCTTCCCGCCCCTCCTCACACCCCTTCATCTTCTCTTGATTGTTTCTCACTTCCTCCCTCCTTTCTTTCACTGCTTCCTCCCTGTCCCTTGCTCCCCTCCTCTTTCCTTCACTTTCTTGCTTCCATGCTTCCTTTTCCTTCCCTCTCTTTTCTCACTCTCATCCTTTCTCTCAGCTAGTTCACTTCCATCACTCTTCTCCTCATTATGTAGTCCAATCTTTTGGAACATTTTCAATCTTTCCTTTTGTTTCACAGGACTGCTTTTTAATGCAACTTAAAATAAATTAAATACTAGTTGAGTGAAGTTTGAATGGAATTCCTCTGGTTTTTTGTTAACTAAGAAATTAATTCTTATGCACAGGGTGCCAATGAAAATGACTTTTCCCTGACTGAAGTACACCTAACTCAAGGAGGTAACATATCCCATTTTATGTAGATTTTTCTAAACTTATTTTTCATGATTGAGGTCGTAATGGGATAAAGGACATTTGCTCTAGTTATTAACTCAATACTGCACACAATACCGACTGAAAGAATAGCAGCATTACACGCGCATATTATGCTTGTAAATCCGCCATATTGCACGCAATTTACACGCAAATTACGCGCGGGTGAAAGAAATACTCGAAAGCGTGTGTAGAAAATTACTCGCAAATTCTTCATAGAACTCCATGCAGTGCATTCAATTTCAAATTTAGCGCTTTTGATAATTAACCTGCCAGTTCACACCACTTTTATTCTTATTGAATTATCAGTCCATGAACGAAGAATGGAACACAATGACTGTCCGTGGAAATCCTTGATGGATAGTAGAAAAGTAAGATTTTTTTATTAATCAGTAGGACTTTGGAATGCATCTAATGTTCAGCTTTTGTTTCAAATTAATAATAAGCCTTTGAACTTTGTAAAGGCTATCAATTGGGAGGAATGATACTTTTTCTTCTAAGTTCTCAATGTAAATGACATTTTCTTCACGGACTCTAATACATTTATTACCTTTATATTTCCTCAACTGAGTGAACGTTCTTCAGGAAATCGCCTTCCCCTCCTCACTGAAGAAAATTGATCCCTTTCTTTGTTTTGGACTCTCCCAAATTCTCCCATCAATTTTTTTTTGTTTGTTTGTTTTAATTATCTGAGTGAGGCACTTCTCTGTCTTTTCACCTTCCAATTGACTTCCTCTAAAGTTTCAATCATGGTGGCTATTCTCAAATTTATGGCCATCTGGATTTTGATTTTTACCAGATTGAATTCTTTTTAGAATGTACTGAACCAGGAAAGTTCTGCCGGATTACATAGCCATAATTTTGCTCTTTATATAATTTCGTGCTTCCAGCTATTCTGTCTACAATTATACCTTTCTTTGATAAGTGCAAAGTGATTTCTAATGATGTATAACAAATATTGCTTTTATCTGAAGATCGTAGGTTCTCTATAAAATTGACTTAATGTCTTTTCTTTGCAGAAGTCTGTAAGGAAAATGAAACTCACAAGATTCTACTTGAGGCAAAACTTAGAACCCTTGGGAAGTGTATGCATTTGTGTTGGCAGTCTCCCAGTAGGCCTGGAACCAAGTAAATACAAAACTTTGATTGGCGACATTCTAGGAGAAAGTGAGTTCTGTTTTGTTTGTTTGTGAGATGCTTATAGACAAGTGACTTTGTTTTATGCGAGATTAATTTCGTCCCCTGAGTCCTCGTTCGCTTGAAAACCTGTCACGTTCATTCCACTTTGCAAGGGGAACGGAGGTTTGGGAACGAGTTGACAAGAGACGTTTTAGTGGCCAAATGACTTGCGCATTGGAATCTTCTGAGGACGGTTTCTGGTTTTGGTTGTTCTCATCCTCTTTCTTCATTTCAATTAACAGTTTGTATGTAATTGTTTTGCAGCTATGGAATATTGTGAGATGAAAAGTGTGTTTCCAAGTTATGGTGAGCTACTAGATTCTAAAAATCAATGCATGAATCTATTTACACAAGTGTTATTACAGTTTATAACCCACCCATTGATTTTGGCGCGATTTTATTGGTTACTATACGTCACGTGGTGCAAAATCACAGGAAAGTTATCACACAATAACCCCCGTCCGCGTCGATATTTGTCCTCCGGTTTTTTCCGTGCAAAAAAAGAAAACATAGTCAATACAAGAGTGTCAACTTTTTTGTTCTCCTATTTACATGGAAGGAAACCAAACTGGTTTTTTTTTTGCTTGCTCGCGTCAATCACACGCATTCGCCATCAGATCACCACTGGCTTTTTTTGTTTGTTTACGCGCAGTTTAATTGCGATGTGGAAATTAATGGGAGGGTTATACAATAAATAAACCCTGTTCTGGCTTGCTGGTATGTCGGCTGATAATGTCCTTGGCTGAGAGATGGTCCTCAAAATTTCATATTTGCCCTCAAGGCTTCGCTTCTCGGCCAAATACTCATTTTTCGGACAATCTCTCAGCCGCGGACATTATCAGCCGACATACCAGCCGCCCGAAGGGGTTTATGTACTATCGCTGGCAGTGCCGGTAGGCAAGATGAGGCGAGTCCTGTGTTCTGATTGACTTTGAACTCGTTTAAGGTTTTGTCCCATTGTTAATTTATAAGAAAGCGGAGTTAGCTCTGGTTGATGAAGCATTTGGACCGAGTGCTATGTCCTTTTTCTTTTCGCACATTTAATACCTTACGTGCTTTTCTTCGTTTTGACAGACTGCAATGCTTACTTTGAAATTCCATTACTGCTCCCTGGTGACATACGAGACTGCCTAATAACTCAAAGATAAGTCATTGAGTTTTACTTTGTGGAATTCGAAAGACAATCCTGCGAGAGTAGAACCGCCGCTTTTGTCAATCAGAAATCAGGAATGGCATAAAAACACTCGCTTGCGAAGCTGGTCATATGACCAAAACGACTGAGGGAGTTTATTTTTTTCTTTTGTTTTTGTAGTTTTTTACCGTTAATTACGTCACCCAATGTCGACATTGTAACTCTTTCCAGGTATAGTCTTTGTGCAGTAAATGGTTTGAACCCGGGGGTAACATGTGAAGGTGTAGTCTGATCGTCCGGGTGAGTGTAGTCCTGAGAAGGACTGTTGTCGGTGGCAGTGACTGACGTTTCGACAACCTGTGCGGAAGTCATCATCAGAGTCAAGTGAGTGATTGTTGTCAGTAGAATGTTCTTATTCCAGTTCGTGTGAAATGATCGGTTGGTTTTGCCGTGATGTTATTGGCTGTGAGACTCAAGTGACGTAAGTCGTTCGTGATTGGTCTGTTTCGGTCTGTCGGTAAAGCTAGGTTGTTCTTTTTCGGTCGTTTGTGATGTTTATGTCGTGAATGAGTCGTTTGTATGGGGCGGGTAGTTGTTGACATCTGTTTAGGGGAGTCTGTTCTAAGTTAGTAAACCAGCTTTCCAGAGTCAGTCGTTGAAAATAGTCAGTGCTGTAGGTTAGGCATTGCGCAGAGTCCCAGTCAATGTTGTGGTTGGTAAGTCGATGGTGTTCAGCAATGTGATTGCTGACATCACCTTTCCTCGTCGCCCGTCTGTGTTCAGTCAGTCTTGTTGTGAGGTTTCTGCCAGTCTCACCGATGTAGGAGGCTTGGCAGTCGGAACAAGTGATCTTATCAATCGTTCCCTGTCTGTTCCTCGGTTCGTCTTTGTCTTTAACGTTGGTTAGTAACTGACGTAGTGTGGTGATGGGTTTGTGGGCGACGCGGATATTGAAGGGTAGTAAGATGCGCGAGATGTTTTCAGACATGCCTTTTATGTACGGTATGGTTGCTGTAGTCGTAGGGGTTGCGGTGTCGTTTGTTTCGGTAGTGGTAGTGGGTCGGTGAGTGTTTCGTCGGATGAAGTCGTTGTTGTAGTCGAACATAAAGCCTTGTGTAAGTTTTGTTGTACTGGGCTGTGTGATCGATCTCAAGACTCTTCCGACAAACTTGGTCAATCGGATGGAAATCTAAAACTAGCCTCGACTTTGCCTCACGTGCTTCTAAGTGATGGACACTTCAAAAAGTCGTGCAAGCTTTCCAGTTTAATTGTTTAGCCTCAACAGCCTTTGTATTTAAAAGAAGATCAACGAACGATCATCGATAACTATTCCAAGGTTAATGCTTCATGTGACAATTAAATGAGCGTTTCCAGCACGTGGTTGACAGCTAGAGGTTTACAGTGATAGAAAAACCGCTATGACGCATTTGAAAAGCTGTCGTTTCAATCCTTAGCCCCTCCTCGGAGCATAGTAGATGGAGAATAGGTTGGAAATTGCCTGAGATTCTCGACCTCGGGACAAGCCATCACTCATCGCCCATAAGGGATTTTAATATTCTTAAGATTTCCCCCTTTGTACTCTGTTGGGAAGGACTGACGCCCACTCCCCTCTCGTGATTGATAATTTGTTTGTGGGGATTTCGTTAGTGGATACAGATTGAGATGGAAGTTGGATGAGATTCTCAGCTTGCATGCACTGATCTCTCTGGTGTTCTTCTTAGTGGATAGATAATGTTTGGGAAACTAAATTAGATTGTAAACGTACAGGTAATGATCTCTCTCGTATCCTCCATTGGGGAAGTGGTTACTCTGGCGGCGAGAGTCCTGTATCGCTACTCATGGCCATTGACCAGGCTCACGAAGTGTCATGTTTGACTCCGTGGACACTAACGTTCTGACACACTGTCAAACGACAGCACACTTGGTTCGATGGGAGGAAGAGAGGACGATCCTAGTATTTTTACGATGAATAACTACTTTGGCATCGGAATTGGAGCTGAACTTTGTTTAGATTTTCATCTTCAGAGAGAGGAAGCACCTGATAAATTCCATAGCAGGTGAGGATGCAAAAAAAGTAAATCTACTTGTTACAGTAGTTTTACATCCGCTCGATTTAAGGAACAGTGTTGATTGCTAATGCTAGTGGATGGCACTTGCAATTGATAAGAAATGTTTCATAGTCTTCTGAGTTGTTCTCTTTGTCGTCTGTATTTCGAATTCGTCTGTGGGAATGTGCATGCCCGACTCTATTTATCACTTTAGATGTCTTACAGACTACCTACCCCTTCCCACCCTCCAAAGGTTATTAACGGACACGGAGCAGTCAAACGTCCAATAGATTTTAACTTTCATCGTAAGCGCTTTTGAAAGTGAATAGGTTAGAAAACTTCGACCTTGCGTTTTATGATTTATTGTAAGGAAGAGTTCGTCGATTCTGTGATTTTTATTTTTTCAGGCTTCATAACAAAGGAGTTTACTTTAGAGCAGGGATAAAGAAAATCGTCAAAGGCTACTCGCGGACATTTACTCACGAAGTCGAAATGTCGTATATCGGAATAGCTTACATGGTTGCCTTCATGGGATGAATTCGGTGTTCTTAGAAAGCGTCTCTTTACCCACAGCGAACGGCCGAATAAACCGGACAAAATCCCGCGAAAGGGGAATGGGGAGGATGTTAATCTACGATGAATTAGCATCACAATTAGGTGGAATAGCAATAGTTACAGTAGCCTCACTTTGCGAAAGCGTTAAAAGCTCCTACACTGGGAAGGTGTTTGTCTTGTTTACAAACTTAACTCATTTAATATTGAGTGTTGTCCTAAAATCATCATCGTTTGTCAGTTGTATTCAACACTGAGTGATTGAACGCCAAGTAGTTGAAGACGTTTGTCTTAAAAATATAACGCCCGAATGAGATGGTTTTTGGAGTATCCCTTGGTACTTTTTTGCCTGTTGCACTCCTTACGGTTCCAGTGATCTATCTTTCTCTCGTTTCTCAGCATCTTCATTTGTAATTTTCTGTTTCGCTACAGATTGATGGCAAAAAAATTGACTTACCAACACTAGAAGGAATTGTTATTCTTAACATAGGCAGGTTAGTGAAAGCTGGAAGTTGAAGTCAGTGAAAAGAATTCGAAACAGTGTTGCAGTGGTGAAATTTCCAATTGAGTGGATTGAGAAAACAGATTAAAATCGGTTTCAAATCGTAATTTTAAGATGCTCAGTTTTCATCCTTAAGTCAAAATAGTATTAATTTAGGTCAACGTGATGTATTTCATTTCATTAAAATCTGATTCCTTTGCGGGAATGAAGAACGTACAAAAAGAGGCCATTTTCGATATATCAAAATTCAAACTTGGCTGCCAGGATTGGGGGAACAAAACAAAGGAACAACATCGAGGTTGAGGGATGAATAATCAATTTCTTTAGTTGTATACCTCCAAGCCTCAGAGCCATGTTAGAATTTTAATAAATCGAAAATGCCCCAATTGTCTCGCGCCCGTCATGTGACTTTGCAGCCCGGTCAGGTGTAGCACCCAGACTGTATCTGGCTGGAAGGTATGGTTTCGAATCTAGTTAAAGTTGAACTTTAAAGTTTTCTTTTCTGATTTTTCATTGGTAGCAGTTCAGGTGCGAGTATCGCTTATATACACGTGAGGGATTTTTTTTTCATTTGTATTTAGTTTTCCCTTTAATTTTTTATAATTTTTTTTGTCCGACTAGTTGGGGAGCAGGTATGGATGCATGGGGACCAGACAAAGAAGATGTATGTAATACGACTTGAATCTAGCATTGATCTCTGTCCTTTTTGTCCCAGGCAAGTGAGGTCTTTAAAAACACGCAGTCGAGTCAATCGCTATATCGGCCGACATACATCTCGGCCGATATATCAATCGAGTCTCGACCGAGTCTCAAATGAGCATCGGTCGAGTATCGACCGACTCTTGCTTGAAATACCGACCAATAGATCGTTTGAGAACACCTATAGTAAACATGATCAACACAGAAGTCATCACAAGGGCCAACCAGAAAAGACAAAATTGCAAGTACATGTAGCCAACGAGAACACCATCATTTGTGAGTGCGAATGTTGCAAATGACCAAACCACGGTGGTTTTGCACCTGATTAGTTCAGATGGTGACTTGAGATATCTGGACCAATCACAAAGCAAAGTTAATCAAAACAGATGTGATCCCGGATTCCTCTTCGACTCTTAATTGAGAATTGCTGACTCTGTTTGCAGGGTTATGCCTCAGCTTGTCACTGTGACGGTCTTGTAGAGGTAGTTGGACTTCAGGGAGTCATGCACATGGTAAGTCAGAATCACTACCGGCTTTGCCTTTTATGCCCTAACATCAGCAGGTGGATTCTCTATACAGTTCTCTCCAATCTGCACCACGTGATGTTTCACTACTAACTGCCTTATTTTTTGTACCCAGCCTCGTCATTTCTTACGTATATGGAATAGAAACGTTTTCATTTAGCAGTGAATATCAAGATGAGTGTTTTTGTTCTCTTTTTTACTTATAGGGTCAAATTCAAAGTGGAATCAGGACTGGTATCCGACTGGCACAGGGAGCCCAGGTAAAGATTTCTGGTTGTAATCCAGTAAAGAAATGAAGCCATAAGTGAGTTATTCTCTCTTATTGTTATCTTGTCATTCTTGTTTGTCACATTACCATGTTGGCGAAGAATGATCTCTACCCTTCCCCAAGCCTACGTGTAACCGTACCCTCCATTTCGTTTCTCCACGGGGCGGGAAGAGTACGGTTACGGCTACACGTGGGCTATTCTTTTTCGTTCCCTCCTGAGAAGAAAGAGCGCGAGCTCTGGTTTTCGAACATCGGCTAGGGAAAAATAGGGTATTTTGCCCAAGTAACCAATAAGTATAGGCAATGACACGATTTCGAGTGCAGTTGGGTGTTAATGAGCCTGAGTAAATTTCTCAAAGACAGCAAAATTGCCCCAATAGCGTAGTTTCATTTCTCTGTATAGAAAATACACAACTCACAATTCCACCATTCGCTCTAACGAGGGACTAACGCTCGAAACGTCAGCTTCAAACACCCTCCATGGTGGTCAATTTATAATATCAAATCAGCTGATAAAACCAAATTATGTTGTAATATCTCCACCGACGCAGCAGCACAGTTGCTTTAGAAACTGACCCTCTTTATACGCGCACTTCGATCCTTTTTTTATCCATTATTATGATTTTTATTACAGATAAATATCAAATTAAAATCAGAGATGCCTGTACAAATAGATGGTGAACCTTGGATGCAGCCTCCGGGTAATGTGATCGTGCTGCCAATACTAACACAGGTATTGTACAGAAAACCGTGTAATAACTTTGTTAAAGACTACTGGCCGGAGAAAATAAAAGGCACGGATCTCAGTGATAAAATTGCACGTTGGACATCCCGGAAACCAATTTAATCTTATCCTTTTTTTAGCCAAGAAGCATATGTGTTTTTTTTAACATTGACATCCAAGAATTCAGTTAAAGTTTATAACCGGACTACTTTAGTCAGAGTTCTTACTAAGAGATTTAAATATATATATTGATAGAGCAAAAACGGCGAACGAACACTTCTCGTTTTCACTTCTCACTTCTTGTTTTCTTTAGGCACTGATGCTTTCAAAGAGGAAAGTTAAAGTGAAAAACCTAAGAAGACCTTCAAGCTCGTCTCGTCGTCCTTCAAGTCCCAGCGCAACGAGAACTATTTTTTATGACGATTAAACAGAGTTTTCCCGGGCCTTTTCTCACGGAAGAAAATAATCTTACATATAAAAGTGACTCACAATTATAGCCACTTCAATAGAAACTATACTGAAGATTTGTACCCGCTCTGATTTACATTTAACTTGTTTATCTTGCAAAGTTCATCTAGTAAGGTATTGTTTCAGCCGAGAAAATGTAATTTTAAATTTTGAAGAAGACTATTGTCATTTGTATAGCTCTGGGTGTACGCTGTCTTGCTGACGTCTGTAAATATAAATAGTTCGGACTAAAAGACGTCTTCATCAGGCGTCACCACTCGAACCTCATCGGTGTAACTTATCTTTCATGACAGAGCTTAAAAACGAAATGTTACGTCAAAGGTACGCGGTCAACAACGCAGGCTCAAGCATACGTGGTTTAAAATTTAGCGAAATTTGCGGAAAGAAAAAGGAGCTAAAATTTGAAACCAAGGCATTTTGTTGTCGTCAAAGACATTTTCCTATTTCCAAAGTTTTAAACGAGAAAATTTATTTTGGAAAATATTTAAGGGGTGTACAAAGTTTTTGAAGTTTTCTGTAAAACAAATGCGGCAAGGAAAACGACGCCTAGAAGCAACAGAATTGAAAATCAACAAGGCAAACGACTCAAAATCAGTTTTCCTGCGGGAAAGTCTGGCGCGTGCGCATACGTTCTTCAGCTCTGTTACCATTTCTGCTGTTGGACTCCATTTCTAGCAACGGCCACAATACTTTCATTGAAGTGGTATAAAGTAATTCAGAAACTGCGTCTCAGCCACACTCGGTCTTTCTCTACTCGCTAGTAAAAGCGGATAGGCGTCGTAGTCGACAATACGCGCTAAAGAACCAAACTCATACCATGCTATTATACAGTCATGTCAAAAGCACAAATTAAAGTGATAAAACCTCTGTCTTGAGGTGGAGTTCAAAGCTTAGCTTGCCCCACCAATTTATACAGAAAAGAGCTGAAAATTTCAAGAGAATTTATGTTCGAATATGTTTTTAAATGAATGTTGTACTTGTAATTATGTGTACGAAAACAGGTTAGCCGCTGAAGTATCCATTTTCAAACAAATAAACATTTGCGCCTTTAAATTTATTGGAATGTGTCATCATAAAAAAAGATTGATGAAGTTGTGTTCCGAAGGAATTAAATTTGTGAAGTAACCTTTTCATGGCATTTTTGTTTTGTTCTCTTTAAAGGCAAAGCGGTTGTTGGGCTCGGAGAAGAGAGGTGACGCCTTTCTTTGAATTAAGAAACATTCAAACTGAATAATTTATTAAAACGAATGTTCGATATTATGAGTAATTCAAGGCCATTTACCTACCCCCTCACCCAGTGCAATCAAGGCTCGCTTAGGACAAGAGATACAGAAATCATTTTTGTATCAGTTCACTTTAAGACAGGCCATTGTTACACATAATCCATACTGTGGATGAAATTGAAGCGAGACTTCGAAACTTCCGAAAGGGTAAACCATGAACGGACTCATGTGTAAGGTCTTTCAGATGTTTTATTGAAGGCTTCGTTTTACAATAAATCTTAACTTGGTGTCATTTTCCTCTAAATGCCACTTTTGCTTCAAAGATATTCCTACAGTAAACTAGTCATGTTTGATGAACACGTTTGAACAAAGCTTTCAAACAGTTTGAATACCACATAATACAATGAACTAGAGTTAAAGTGAGTTAAAAAAAAATGTAAAAATGAACTACAAAATTAGACTTCAAAACGCTACCAAATACTTATTTTTGTGGTATCCAAAGACTTTTTTCCTTTTTTTTTTTGTGTTATGGTTAATATCAATAATAATGACGAATTATGTTAAAAAAAGTGACAGACGTCACTGCAACTCCCAATGATTATAATGTTCGTAAACGAGTTATAAAAATTCTAGAAATGAGCTATTTAGATCACTTGTATTCTATAAAAAAAAATCTGTAACAACCGACGTCTTACCCGTTATATTTTCCTGTTTTTCTCTTCTTTTTTTGTACACTTTTATCGGTTTTATTTATTTAGTTTAATTTAATCTAAATGGCGTAAAACTCTCTCATGCCAGTTGTGGGAATGAACTATTGAAATTGTTCTTGTTACTCATTACCCAAACATCTTTCTAATTTCTTTTTAATAATCTGCGATTATGACAAACGTCGAAACGTTGCGGAAATCACGTCACTCTACCTTTAACTACCATAATGTTCTCATGAGAGTTACAAAAATTCAAGAAATTAGCTACTTAGATCATTTATTTCTACCAAATCTTTCATAAGTAACGTCTTTACCAGTAAGTTTTTCAATTTTTCTGCATTTTTACCTTAGTTTGTAATTTTGAACTAAAGATACATGTGAAATGAAACAATTTGACACGTAATCTGTAAGTAATGAACTATTTAGGTTACCAGCCTGCCACCAAATATCTAGTGAATGATGTTTTGACCGGTACACTTGTCTAAGTCTTTCTTGTCAAATGTTAGATGATTCATCGTTCACAACGATTAAAATGCAATCTGAGAGCGAATTACTCTTAAACGAGTTAAACAAAATTCTAGATATGAGCTATCTAAATCTTTGTTTTACTGATAAATCTCCGATAATTCTTACTAAAGCGCGTCGTTGTTCTACTATTGTGATCGCATCATTAGCCCTTTTTGTTCTTTTCAATATTAGATGTATTGATGTAAATTTGGTATTAAGCAGAAAAATTCGGAAAAGAGGGAAGTAAAATTCTGAGATAGTCTTGACCCGTACAAGTCTCTGAGTTGTTCCTGTCATAGATGCTTTTTCCTTTTCCGTTCGAATGAAAAGCAATTATAGGGCGAGTGATTCTCTCAAAACGAGTCGCATTTGCGCATTTGATCATATGTAAATGGATTTGCGCACTACAAATATTAAACTATAATTATTATTATTATTATTATTATTATTATTACGAGTCAAAAAACACTCTTAAAATAAGCTTTTAGATCATTGTTATACTGCCGCTAAAATTTCTGATAGTTGATTTAACGGATTTCCCCCAATTTAATTCTAGGTGTTTGTTCAATATTTGCTTGTCTGTTTTCCAAACTAGAGATACCATTGAAACTGAACTTTCGAAACTTAATTTAAGCGTTAATTAAACATTTGCTTCGGTCAGCTATGATTTAAGTCCTATTAACAAATCGCAGTTTTGAGAAAAACTGAGATAGAAGCGGGGAAGAAATTTATTCAGGACATCGAATTCCTTATAAACTAAGAACAAGCTCCGAACAAGCTAAAAAATTACCATGGTAATGAGCTAAACATTACTTTTAAAACGGTGGAGCATTTCTAACCAAAACATTTACTAAGCTATATTGATATTGATAATAAGGAATAACGTCAATGGGTAGATCAGCATGCACACTAAAATGTCTTATTATATCAGGAGCGTAACCAGCTTTTCGACTTGTCGTGGGCCTCCACCATGAGAAAGTTCAATTTTTGTTTTAAAATTTGCGAGAGTTCTATTTTAAGAGTCAAACAGGCGAAAGAAAAATTGTAGGCCCAACCGCACAGGACTTTAACCTGGCTGCACCCGTGATATCGTTGTGTTTCCCCTTTATCCATCAGGTTTGAATGTCTTCTAAGAACTATGGTGCACAGAAACATGCTAACAGTAACAGACTTAGAGTATCAGGTAGACATACATGTTACATGTTACATCCATAACAAAACGCAACGAATATGGCCTGCCGCTACATGCCTACTCAGGTATCCTACCTATGTAACCAAGTAATGAAGAGTTCAGACAAGAAGCTTATTAACTAATGTAAACATCGAACCGATTAAAGAAAACGAAATTAAAATCATATTTTTCTGACTAAGATATTACCACATACAATACATATAAATTCCTACTCAAGAGTTATTTTTTCCTTTTCCTTGAATCTTCTAATCTTTCTGTAGCCCTCGCGGTGTCCATAGTACTGGTAATGTTAAATGTTTGAGGCAAAGGGAAAAAGCACGCTTAATACAAATTCATTCATCAATACGTTGGCTACTTGATTTACCGACCCGATAGTCAGTCAGTCAGGTGTAATCGGCACCTTGATTGAGGCAGCGATAATACAAATCAGTTAGTCTGTAACCATACCTACTGGTCGAGTGGACAGTCTGCCAGACAGTCAGGCAGATAGTCAGCCGATCTGTGATTCTGCTACAGTTTAGCTAGTCAATTTAATCTCGCAGCTTTCTGGCCAGCTGACCAGCTAGTCAGTTGACCAGACTGTCAATCATTAAGCTGGTTAGTAAATTAAGGACCGCAGGCAAGTATGAACTTATAACCATATGGAACGAGTGCACTCCTCGGTGCAGCCCATTAGCCACCCAGTAGTTTTTTGTCACACTTTTTCAAATCACACATCAACAATGAGCAGGATGCCTGGAAAAGTTTTGCAGGTGACTTTGAATAAAGACTTCTTATCTCCGAACATAGCTCCAATCATTGCAAGTGCAGTGAAATCTCAAGTTTGAGATTGGTTTGAGTTAGCACGGGGTTAAAAAATTTAGAGTTACGTTGTGTGACTGGAATAAAAAAATTCAGTTTTGATTCAGATTATATCATACAGATCGGGCTCAAGGAACTGAAGGTTGAAGTAATCATGAACTATACATGCATATACACTGTATCGCATCGTAGATTTCACCCTACATCTCAAATATGAAATACGATACGTTTGATAAGATACATGTAATAATCGAAATTCAACTTCTTTAATTTTAAGGGCTTTGTTTTTAGGCACCTTTTCGGTCAGCGATTAAAGCAAACGTAATAAGCATTTCATTTTTTACCTTGGTTCGAGAGCAGAGAACTAAAGCCTGGTATCAAACACTTCTTTTTCTCCTGGATGGAATACCAAAAGAGACAGAAATAGAAATTCATTACAATGATATGAATCAGTTGTTACAAGAGATTATGAATTGACTTCTGCAAACACAATTCTTGCTTGTCTGTGTAGACGAATGTTTTGAAAATTGAGGTACACAACATTAATTATAGTTGCTATTTCTATTCAAGGGATGTACAGCAAGGTAGCTATGTTTTCTGTATTTGAGCAAATACCTGTCTCGCTAAAAAAATGTTACAAAAAGTGAGACAGCTCCACATTATAGAAGTCAGTATTTTAAGATAGGTTTTGACCCTTCATCACAACGAAGTATGAAAATACTCTTTTATCTCTCAACTGATCTGGTCACTTCTGATGTGGATAGTGACGTTTAGACCGAATACTTCAAGCCTTCTAGAAGCAATGTGTTGGAGTGATTATACGTCATATCTGTTGGCTAATTTAGAAGGAAAGTTACCTTCCTCTGCGAGGTCCATGTCCGGCTCAAACGCATTCTCTTCTTCTTCAAATCAGAAATGATGTATTAAAAAAAATTACTTTAGTACTTGATCGTTCAATATTGTCTCTGTTAAGCGCCTTAAAAAATTGTTAGGCCTTGATGAATTTTTCCACTAGAATTTATCCAGTGATTACCAAGTTATAAAAGATGCTTCAAGAACTCACAAAATGCCTTAATATCTTGAATAACTAATCAAGACGACAATCACCCTTTACCGTTATCACTGGGCACTGGGATCTCTTCGCTTGCTATTTGCTCCTCAGATTCACCAGCTGCGTGAAAGCAAAGTTATTAATTACAATGCAGTATTTGCATAATTACAAACATTGTTCCTCCGTAGGCTGACAAATAAATGTAAATAAATAAGGTGGTCTGCAGGGTAAACCCGGCCCATGGCCTGCTAATAAGCCAACAAATTGACCCAGTTACCTGTCAAGTTCATAACACATGTTAAACAACGTAACCAGGTGTCGTTTCTAAAAAACAACTCATTGTCTTTACCTTCCTCAGTTAGCTTTTTGCGTTCTGGCTTACTTTCTCCTTCTTGACCTGCAGAAGTACGATTGAAAAAGAAATAGTACTTATTGAATTATGTTCATTTGAGTACTTGTAATATTGCAAAGTGGGCGAGAATTGTGGGTGGATTACAATGGACAGCACATAACCTGAATATTCGATAGTATTAAGATAGCGCCTTAATCTCCTAAGGACTAATCAAGAACCACTCTCTCTCTCTCCTTTACCTTGCTCACTAGACACTGGAATCTCTTCACTCTCCATCTGATCCTCAGGTTCACCAGCTGCGTGAAAGTAAAGTTCGGTTCATTAGAATAAAATATTGATGCCTTTAAGGTTACGAATGAGATCTCATTGAGAATTACAGTCACTGTCACTGCGGAGGCTAGCACAAATGCCTTCATATAGATACAGGAGCCTTGATATACAGCCGGCTCACCGTCTGCCATCCAGCCAGAAATTTCACCCAGCTAGTTGTTAAGTCAACAAACAGCTTGTCCTGTACGCTGGAATAAATGCAAGATATGTTGGACAGTGTATGTGGGGCTTTATGTCATGTAATGTTGTTATGTTAATGTTATGTTATGTAATATGTGTGACATGATGAGGAAACCTGACCTCGTGCAAAGAGATGTTTTTCGAAAAATAAAGAGTAATTTGCCATTCTCAAGCGGACAACATGTACAGTTCCTGAAAAGCAATTAATTTTTTGTACCTTTAGTTGGCTCCTTGGGCTTAGACTTACTTTCCTCTTCTTGACCTGCACATGTAGATTTACAATAGAATGCATTAATCCAGTTGTCTAAATTTGATTAAAATGCAAGCCGTTTTGGTCGCCAAAAGGGGGCTCATGGTCCCAGGCGGTCCTTGCGTAAACCGCGGAAACTGGGGATGAGAGTTCGAACCATTTGTGTTATCGTGAGCCCGCTCTTCGTAAACAACGTAATTTACAGAATGCTGTGTTTTGTGAAGACCGATTTGCAAATATTCCTGTCTTATAAGTTCATCCCACATGCAAACGCACACGTCGGTCGTGGAAGGCCCACGCTAGATGATGTCCAGTGTTTTCGGAATGGATCGGTCCACGAACTTCATTGCTTGAAAGCTAGCCAAATGTGGAAAGTTCACACTAGTTCTCACGAGATAAAAAATGAGCCATATGTGCGTTCAAACTACGAAAATACTGGCAATACTGTAACGGCCGATGTAACAACAAACTATGATGCTGAGACGAACGCCTCACTTGCTGAGAAAATCAAGACTGTTCGTGAACACGACTTTAAAGCTGGCGCTAACAACAGCGAATTGGATGATGATACTGTCAGAAGCAACTTAAATAGTGAGATACATATGATGCACGATCCTCGCAGTAGATAGCGCTATTTAAGCAATAGCGAAAATCAGACCTGAAAAAAGTCAGGCCTGTACGGGATTCGAGCCACTGACCTCCTCGATACTACTGCAGCGCTCTACCAATTGAGTTAACAAGCCAACTGGGAGCAGGCCGTTAAGTTGATTCGTAATAAACCCGTGAAAGTGATAAATGGGATACAATGAAATATATGAAGTTCATATATTTTGTACTGCGGTACTGCATATATTTTGTACTGATTTTTTTCAGGTCTGATTTTCGCTTTTGCTTAAATAGCGCTATCTACTGCGAGGATCGTGCATCATGTGTATCTTATACCGCAGTACAAAATTTTTTTTTTTCAGGTCTGATTTTCGCTATCTAATACCGCAGTACAAAATATATGAACTTCATATGTTTCATTGTATCTCATTTCAATAGTAAGGTTAAATATATAACCTTAGCCCTTCAGTTAAATATCCTGTTTCTATCACTGGTTTTTATTGGGTTCAGTACTTGTAAGGTACGATTTGGTATTTCGTACATGATCACTATTAACAAATGGTTCAAGCGTTAGCGTGCGTTCATCAAGACTTAAAGCACGGGGGAAGTTTGGAGAGCATGAAAGATGCCTAAGAGTTGCACGAGTCGCAGCCGAGAGCAACTCTAGCTTCTTGAATGCTCTCCAAACTTCCCAAGTGCTTCACGTCTCGATGAACGCACAGGTGACACATAAACCAATTGTTTTATAACATATTCAACGCTGTAGTTTAGGCATAAAGGGCAGAAACTCCCTCTACTACTTTCGGAAAAGCATTACGCTATGCTTCAATGACACGTCTTAGATTGGTCAAAAACTGACAGGTGAATTCATGCGTGGAAATGAAGTTAGAGTTGCGAAACGAGATGAAACCGTTGATTATTTTGTTTACCCTTTCTCTGGGTTCTTTCTCGGGAGTTAAAAACTCCATTCCCAAAAAAAAGTAGGCAGATTTCCACCGCCTTGTTCGCTTGTTGCCATGTCTAGTTTAACTGTTTGCGGAGGTTTTCACCGTTTTTTAATGAAAAATGCTGAAGTCACTCGCGGGGCATTTGTTTGCAGACGTCACCAGCGTGTACAATGGGATACTGAAGTACGCTCGCGCAACTGAATTTGATTGCTTAACAATTTGGTTCATGCTTTAACGTGCACTATCGAGTTATGGAGCAAGAGGGAAGTTTAGCTTCTTGAGTGCTCTCTAAACTTCCCATGTGCTCCATAACTCGATAGTGCACAGCTAAAAGCATGAACCAATTGTTTTATAACATAGCCGGAGGAATTGTGCATTAAATCCGACGCGAAAAACGGACAACAATATCAGAAGTGATTGTTCGCGGTAAGTGAAATATTAAGCAAAGTAGGAATTGGTTTTATTTCTAAATTTCTGTTGAAAGCTCGAGTTTTATTTTACTGCAGTTTAAATACAAAATTCAAAGGGTCGGAAAATTGTCTTCGCTTTGGGACTGGTGGGCCGAGTCTCTGTTTGCATCCATTATTGTTGCGGAATATATTATCTTTCCCCGCGCTAACAATGGCTGCTCGAGCGAAAAAAAAATTTCTAGCGAAGCGATTTGCTCACGCTATCAGCGTGCAGTATTGGGATTTTGAGCACGCGTTCGTATAATGAATTTGATTGTGCGGTTCTGCTAGCTATGTTGTAAACGAATTTTCAAGCTATATTATACTTGGGTATATCAACAAAGTTGAAATGGTAAATTGGCCATCGTAATGATTACAAAAGCTGACGTTTCGAGCGTTAGCCCTTCGTCGGAGCGAATAGAGGAATTGTGGGTTGTGTGTGCTTTTAAAGGCAGAAAATGGAGCTACGTTATTGGTGGGAGCATGGCAACGAGAAAAACATGAATAAATTAGTGGAATGAAAAGCGTTCGTTGATCCCTGTGGGATTTAGACTGCCGGTTTGAAAGATAAAACGCTTTTCATTCCACTAATTTATTCATGTTTTTCTCGTTGCCATGCTCCCACTAATAGCGTAGCTCCATTTTCTGCCTTTAAAAGCACACAAAACCCACAATTCCTCTATTCGCTCTGACGAAGGGCTAACGCTCGAAACGTCAGCTTTTGTAATCATTACGGTGGCCAATTTACCATTTCAACTTTGTTGATATATCCAAATTTATTTCGTTACTCCCACCGACGCAGCCCCAAACAGTTTCTTTCGAAACTATCAGCCTTTATTCATTTATATTATACTTGTACTCGTGTTTGGTGTGAATGCCAAGGCTATAAAAAAAGCCCGAGTGAACGCTCCTCGAGCGTCTAGTTTTTTCAATAGAAATTACATTAGTACGTACTCAGTCGTCGATTTTGTTTTACTCAAGCTTTTAAAAAGTCGTTAATCTTGAACCAATTGTTAGGTATTATGCCCAGTGATTACCAAGGTAAAAAAGAAAAAAAACAAACTCTTCGATAACTGATACAGTGCCTTGAGTGATTTACAAAAAAAACTACTTTCTCCTTTACTTTTGTCACTAGGTCCTGGAATCTCTCCTCTCTCCACATGCTCCTCACCTTTACCAGCTGTGTGAAAGCAAAGCTGTTAATAAAGTTATATAGGATTTCATTGAGAGCTGCTTTCACTGTCACTGCGTAGGCTACCACATATGTCGTCAACTAGTTACCAGGGTCTTAATAAATAACCCGGCTCGCTGACCGCTCTCAAACCAGAAAACTTACAAACTGGCCGAGTTAGTCGTTGAGATCATGAAAATCTTTCACTGTAGGCGAAAATAAATGCAACACAAGTCGGACAAATGTACAGTTCCTAAAAATCAATACATTCTTTTTACCTTCCTCAGTCGACCTTTCAGGTTCAGCCTTACTTCCTCCTTCTTGACCTGTGCAATTAGATTTAAAATTCATTGCATTAATCCAATCATTTAAATCTGACTACTTGCATTTGATGGAGGGATTGAGTAACAGGAACATAACGTGAGTTTTCGAGAGCATTAAAGCAGTCAACTGCAAACTTTATCAACTTTTGGAATCTTTG
Source organism: Stylophora pistillata (assembly GCF_964205215.1). NCBI lineage: Eukaryota > Metazoa > Cnidaria > Anthozoa > Scleractinia > Pocilloporidae > Stylophora > Stylophora pistillata. The sequence continues at coordinate 43,647,464 of NC_142520.1, read as the reverse complement.
ACGAGGGGACGTTAATTAACGCAATTGATATTGTCTCTGTTACTGCTGATACTGGATGAGTGCGTAACCATGACTGGGCTGGGAAGGAGGGGAAAGAACAATTACAACGATCGTAGGAACAAAAAAGGTGATCAAATGTCAACAAAATGTCTGTCAACTTCTAGCCAGGCGCAGCATGTAGGCGTGGGGCTAATCAAATTATTCCCCTCGGAATATGAACCCCTGTAACGTTAACTTCATCAAAACAGCAAACCAAAAATGACTCAATGTCAAGCTACTGCTCGTTTTTCTAGAACTACCTTATATTGAAAGTTTCTGATATTATGAAGGTATTATGCTCATTGAAACCCGCCATAATCCCTATATATTTCAACTATTATATTAACAGCTATAAGCTACACCGATGATGACTGTCCATCATTAAGGAAGGGCTCTTGCAAGCAGCTTAACCTTCGGTCACTTCTGTTTTCTGTCTGTAGATCCATCATGATAATTAATTCCATATAGAAGAGTACGTTAAAAAGAACTAGAATTTTGAACCTAAGAACGGTCCATCGGTGTTAGACACTTCTACTTACACAGATATTCAATTATTACCTTCTTTTTTTGGCTACTTCAGTAAATGATTTATTTGATAGAATAGTACATTACCACTCAGTAATTCAACATTTTGCTTTACTTAAGCGTTTTCAAAAAGTCATTGATTTTTAACCAATTTCTCCAATAGCATTTTTTCCAGTGACTATCGAAGTAAAAGCGAGGCTGCGATTACTCATTAAGTGGCTCAACCTCTTGAGTGACCAATCAAAAACCATTCTCTCTCCAATACCTTTGTCACTGGGCCCTGGAATGTCTTCACTCGCCACCTCCTCCTCAGGTTTGCTAGCTGTATCAAAGCAAAGTTATAAATTAGAATAAAGTATGAATGCCTTCAAGGTAATGTTTTGGATTTATGTCATATATTATATGGACTCTTACTCTCACGAGTAGACTAAAACAACTTCTGTCAAATAAATTTGTGAAACGGTCTACATAGTAAACTCATTGCTCGCTTTTAAACAAGCAAATTGGCCCAGTTAACCACCTGTCAAGCTTATGAACAACACACATTGTAAGCAGGAGTAAATACAACATATGTTAAACAATTCGGAGTTCAAAAGATAAATTCATTGCTTTTTACCTTCGCTTGTGGGCTTTCCGGGGGCAAGCTTACTTTTTCCCTCTTGCACTACACAAAAAGGTTTTAAAAAGATTGCATTAATAAAACGATATAAATTTGATTATTTGCATTCCATGAAACTATCGAGAATTTTGGGTGGGGCACCAGGGACAGCACTTAACCGCAATTTCGAAGTAGTGTTTAAACAGTCAGCTGTGAACTACTATCACTTCTTAATATCTTTGTTGAAGGGCCTGTAATCTCAGTTATCACTATTTTCTCCGTAAACTCCGGTCCTGGATTAGTGCAATAAGTGCATACCCTTGACCTACATGCAACTGCCCGGTAACTTTTTAAAAGCAATAATAATAATAATAATAATAATAATAATGAAAGATCAAGCTAGTACTCGCTTTCCCTTATAATTTTTTTACAACCTTGAAATTCATGTCTCTTTATCTTATTTAAATCAAAGTTCTATATTTAAAACGTCCAATAATCGCGATATATTTTGAACCTTCTATCAGTTGCTACAGTTACAACTACTGTCCGTCATAAGAAAGGTTTCTACAAGCACGTACCCTCTCCTTCAGTCACCTACAATTTTTTTCTGTAGATCCATTAGGATATTTAACAATGTTAATTAGCACTTTCATAGAACTAAGTAATTTTCAACATTAGAACCTTGCATCGGTGTAGACACATAATTACCTCCTTTTCGTCTTTTTCGTCGGTATTTGCTTTCTCCATGATGAACGGTTACTGCAGCAATATCAAGTGCGCCCTTTATTTGACTAAACTGATACTTGTTTCGTAAAGGCTCAAAAGCTGATTACTCAACTTATTCGAATCTTTCTACGTGTAGATATAAACATAACTACTCACCCATATAAGGTAATTAGCAACGGGAGCAAGGACAGTTCTAAACAATAAGCACTGAGGAGCCTTAAATTTCACAATATACTTATACATCTATCTTAGTTAAATTCATGTACACTGATACTGATCCTTTGAAGGCTTTAACCTGGCGTGGATCATTTTCGGGGAAGAAATTTATTTGCGTGCCCTTTTGAGGTGAATGCTTCTAATTTTGACCAATATCCTTTAGTTTGTCACCTCAAGACCATCAATTGCATTTCTCTGACAACAGCCGACTTGTCGATTGGAAGTTTTTCAACTGCGATGATGCGTTAGGTTAAGTGAGAAAGGTGGGAAATACCTAGCTAATCACACGAACTCATTCATAAGACTAACTTAGAATCTGTGATTTGATTGGTGAGGATAAGGTTAATAATACAAAATACCGATCTTGTTGGTTTGACATAAAAAAAAAGACAAAACAAAAACAATGCAGTCAGGTACTCCATGCGCTAGCTTGGTAGTAGCAGCTAAAAAATTTGGGTGGTACAAGGCATCACTAGATTCATTGTTTTATAATATAGAATATTTTCTTTCAAAAAAATGAAAAATTGAAAAGGCCTTATACCTTTCATAGTCCTTTTAGTGGCTGGACGAATGTCAAAAGCAACCTCATAATCTGTTTAAAGGAAAAAGTCGAGTAAACCAAGTCATGATGCTTCTGTTTTGTGTTTTCTTCTTAAATATGATACTATTCAAATGCAACGGTAATAATATGTATATTCTATTAATTAATAATTGACGAAATATATTACAAAGTTATCTAGATATTAAAAAGGCCTATTATATCTTCGGTCAAGTTTATATGCAGAATTGGACGCATGCAAGCTTAAAAATATTTGCACTAAAGTTCTAGTAATCATGATAAATTAGAGTTCTCGATGGATATACACTTTTTATGTTACACAGCTCATATTTACATCTGCAAGAATGCGAGTTTTGTGTCAATTAACAAGTAATTATACCTGAGGAAGATGCACTTTCAGCCACTCTACAGGCTTGTTCCATCGCTGTCGACATAGCAAAGGGATTTTTTTAAGTTAGAGTTATTTATCATATAATAATTTGAAAGAATAAATATTCTGGTAGATTTAAATGATTAGACTACATGTACCTGCCAAGGGAGTTAGGTTGCAAAGCCATCAACAGCAGTATCAAGGTTGCAAGTTTTTCGGGTCGAATAATATCCTTAATATGTTTCCCATATAATTGTTTTACTTCACTATTTACAAATTGGTGTCTAAAAATAAGTAAACAGAGGGAGCACTGACCTGGTTGCGGAGTAGGCAATTCAGGGGCTTCCACTTCTGGAATATCGTGTTGGTTTATTACTTGCATTTCAATATGTTCTCCTATGGGGAAGAAGATGAAAGAAAAAAAAAACAGGATTACTAACAACTTTTCCATCTTTTCTTTTCTTTGATTTACACAAAAAAATTCCCAGGTAGAGAGGGGATATTTTATGTATAATTACGTTGAGAAGAGCTATATTTTTACCCTCTTCGTTGATAGCATGTGCATCTTCATTTCCAATCTGTCCCTGCTGGTCATTTTCTGCTTCTTCTATGTTATAAAACAACCAAAAACAGAGAATAAGTCCATGTCAGACTTTCCCAATCATTTATTACATAAAAATCATTCCGCTACAAGTTAGGTTTGTATTAATCTTCTTACCTTGAAATTGAAGACAGAGGTTGATTCTTTTATATTTTGATAATAATATTATTTACAAATTTCCGTTCACATTCTTATTCAAAAGGGTTCGGCGAATAGCTTCAATTTGCTTCGACATTCCCAATACATGGCTTTGAAGATACTAACCTCCACAAATCGAACTGAAATAATGATTTCTTATTGGGTCGACCCCTATTAAACTATCTTTGTCCCCATTTCTGATTGCTTTTCGTACGCCTCAGGTGTAAAAAATTTAGAACAAACTATTGAAAGGAAACTTGTTTGTCATTACAAAATTTATTAAACCTTGAAGTTTTTTTTTATTTCGAGGTGGGAAGTACCATTATTGTTGTCAAATTTGCTATTTTAATAATGGAAAACTGTACCTTCTTGATTTTGTCCTCTGCACAAAATAGATCGAACATTGGACCACAACTTCCTCAGTTTAGGTTTCAATATAGCTTGGACCTGTACATTTGAAATTTACGGAGAAGTTTGTGTAAGACTTTCGAATAATCTCTTATAAATCTAGGTAGGTCTCCATGGTCATTGTTTATTATGTCAGTCGTTACAATTACAAAATTAAGTTGCCAGCCTGCTCTGACACGAAAGCAAATTCGAACATGGCAGTCATGTCCTATTTAAAAGTGATAAAAAATAAACCCCTTACCTGTGGAGTAGAAAGTGTATACAGCAATGGGTTGATAGCTGAATTGATCGGCAGAGCGAACACCGCAATCCACACTGCTAGATCGCCAGGTGGATCAAATGTTTTCTCGACGTGAGACTTGATGCCGATAATAATGATTGGTATCCAACACAGGAAATCGGTCAGAAGAATGAAGAAGACTCTTTTGGCGAGTGCTCTTTCTCTTTTGGCCTGCACACCTTGTGCTCTTGCTTGTATTTCACGAACAGTTCCATGTGTACCGAGCCGTCTACTTGAAGACCATGATTTCAACAAGATCGCAATATAAGCCACCATAATGAAGATGAAAATAGAAAAATTTAAAACGAGAAAGATGGAAGTGGAGTATTCCCAGCCTTCTTGTAATTGCGGGGAAAGTTGCAGGGGCAGGCACACTACGTTTTTGCCATAATACCAGTCACCAAAATAGCGCATCCCAGAGATTGGAAGGAATGCCATAACGCCTCCCACCAGCCAAATAACTGCGCACATTAGACGAGCCTGCCTTGGCGTAAGTTCTGCAAAAGTGAAGGGAAACACAATGCTCTTGAGCCTGTCCCATGCAATCAAAGAAATCATCATAACTGACACCTCACTTGAAAGGATAGACATGGCGCCATTGAAATGACATAACCAGCCAGTGCGCCACTCGTAGTCGTGCAGGTAGTATTCCCCCGACCATTGCAGGTCTTTTATAGCTATAATGATAAGGTAAATACCCATGATGCCGTCTGAGATACCTAGATTCACCAACATGACAGACTGGACCATATTATTATCAGGGAAAAAATACTGCCATCCAACAACAAATATGGACCCAAACAGCGACAATAGACCGACAACCCAAAGACTTCTCCTTGGAGCAAGGTTACGGAACATGGAGTGACAGCTTGCGAAGTTGTCATTAAAAGAATATTCGCAATCGGCATCCTGCCTGAAAAGATCGAGGTGGCAGCACATCAGGTTGGTGTCCAAAGTCCTGGATTTCGAAAAAGAAAAGAAGAAATATTAACAGACTTACACGGATAGAAAACAATTGGCATTCAGTGATCTAGATACATTAAAGGTTAATTATCTGCAAACAATTAATAATTATTTATTGATTGATAACATACACTCTTATTAAAACAATTTTTTAGAGGGGTGACTGAAGTAATTTTTTATTATGGACCGAGTCTTACACTCTGATAATGTGCAGCAACTGCTGGGTGAAAAGTCCTTTAGGGAGCTCAGCCATCAGGTTGTAGTGCATAAACCTGCAATTAAAAAAAAAAATCAGTTTGGCTTCCTCCAAAAAATGTATTTGGAAGAATGAGATTCATTTATTAGTGTTAAAGAAAAACAGAAAGCACAAAAAAAAAACCGGAAAAAAAAAAAAAAAAAAACCCAAGAACCCTAAATATTTTATAAGAAAGCCCAGCTTTGTAATTAATTTTATGCAGTTAAGTTTACTAGCATAGATGAAAATCTCTCATTTGCCGTACACTTACAAAAATTGCAATTCGTGGGTATGGGCGAAAGTCGTGCTGGAAACGTTTTGTATCTTATTGCCGAAGATATCTCTGAAACGAATAACATAACTCACAATGAGTAAGTAGTGAGGGTCTCACGATGGTCTGTTTCCTCATAAATTTACATGGAACTGCTGTGAAACTGTCTGGCTCTCAACCATGGGTGTTCCCGTTTTACTTAAGTCTAACCTTGCTTGCTAAAAGTATGTTCATAAAAGACCATACTTTTAGTCAAACATAAATCACTACAGCAGTACTTTGTTGATCAGCTTATTTTTATTTACTTGATATTAGAATTTGTGAACTAAAATATCAGATTTGAAATGCTTCCATTATACTCTTTCCATTGCCTCAAGCATTCTAATTTTTTCTAGTTGAGATTAACTGTACTCACAGAGCTTTAAGCTTTTTGACGCCTTTAAAAATTTTGTCAGGCAAAGCCTCGATTTTGTTCTCCGAGAGATATCTTAAACAGGTGAAAGGAATAAAAGATAAATAATAAAATACAGTAACATAATATGATTGCAATTGGGTGTGGCATATTACACTTAATCGATGACAGAGTTAACATTACAATAATCTTGTAATTTTGTTATCAACTTAGTTGATAATGTAAAATGGCCTCCGTAAAGAATTTTAAAAAGCTGACGTTTTGAGCGTTAGCCCCTTGCCAGAGCTGCATATGGTTTGCGAATCCACTCGTCTTGGGAAAAGGTTTCAACTCTGAGTGTACTTACAATTCGATCAACTTTACTAAGCCCTGGAACTGATCTTCATGAAGCCTCTCAATTTTATTGTAGTCCAATTTCCTGAAGAAAGCACCATGGAAAGTTTAGACTAACATACGCAGATGTAGCTGTGGAGTGATATCTTTAACACAGCTGGTTTTTTTTTTCTTTTTTTAGGCCACTACCATAGTTCAGGTAAGGCGATGACAATGCTTTCTCTAATAAAATAGCTCTCAGTTGTTATTTCTTACTCTTCAAAGAAAAACATCAGACATCAGAAGAATACTTCCAAGGTTAAGCTGGAAAAATCCCAAGTTTATTCCCAAGCGCCTTCATGAGGTCTATTGTTTAAAGCTGAATTTGAAAAATGATTTATGATCCATTTCCTGTTAGAAATTACGAACTTATTGGGTAGTTTGATCCTCCAATACAATAATATCATATATAATATTTTAAAGGAAACTAATGTTTGCCTCCTAAAAGTACATTATAATTAGAGTTGTCATAATCTAGGAAGCTGTTGTATTTACCAATTGTAAAATTTTCAATATACTCTTTAATGTCCATAAGAATCTTACTCACAGAAATTCTACCGCTGTAATGTTTCTGAAGATGTGCGGTGGCAGATTTCCAAGTTCGTTGTTTGACAAATCCCTACAAGAGATCACCACAGTAACAAGGAATTTGCTAATGATAGAATTACCATCTAAACTGATTCATAGAATAATAATTATTGGCAGTTTGTGCTGAGAAACTTTCAAAAAGTGTCTTATTACTTGTGTAGTAGTCTCCCCTTTTCAGTTTATCTCCCCCAAATCTTTAGCACATATTCCCAGGAAGAAGTCTTATGTTTTCAAATATCCAGGTCAAGAAGACCCTAGCATATTAAACTTGCTAAGAACACAATAATGAAGAACAACTAGAACATGAGAACATCTCTCAACATTTTTGCAGAAAAAATGATATGAAATATGTTTCCCTTCTAAAAAATGAAAAGAGAAACCAGTCAAGAAAATATCCACCTTTGACCTTTTTTTCCAGGGGGGGGGGGGGGATAGAAACTCTTCACAGCAGTGAAATATTAAAAAAAAACAAAAACAAAAACAAAAGCAGAAAAATAGGTACAAAAAAAATAGCAACCCCACCTGTAGAAGAAAGATAATAACCAAATGCAAGCTATTTCTTTAGTCACAGCTACCATTATTTTCATCATCATTACCATTATTATCATTACTATTATTATTGTTATTACGTTTATTACTATTATATTACTATTTCATCATCATTACTATAATTATTACTATTGATATTATTACTAGCAAAAATATAAAATAATTACTTAGTAATTATTTTATTCTATTAATTGTAGGTGTCCCCTATTAGTAGAGGGCTTGCCTCTCGGCTAGCTTATTTTCCTGGCACTTAAATAAAGTTTCTATCTATCTATCTATCTATCTATCTATCTAATAGCAATATTATCTGGCTGGCGCAACTGTAGGTGAATGGTTAATCATATGTTAAAAGCTTGTACTTCATCCAGCAGAAAGAAATCTAGGAGTTGTTGAAGCTGCTATTAAACAGAAGCTTTTAAACTTTTAAACCTCCAAGTACCTTAGCATTACTTAACAAAGCACATCAGCTGCATAAAGTAGCATTCTGTTATTCATATACATGATCAGATTTACAAAGTCAAGCTGGAAAACTCTATGATGTTTGAGCTGTTACAGCTGTGCCTTTGTAAACAATATGATAAAAATGATCATTTGGTTCTACCCAATTATCTTCTTTGTTAAATAACCATTTCACTCACAGATGTATCAGCTTGGAAAGGCTACTAAAAAGTTGGTGTGGTAGATTCTTCAAGTTGTTATTTGACAGATAGCTGGTAGGAGTGATGAGACAAAAATGCCTTATCATTAAAACTGTAGCTCATACTTCATAAGAAAAAATACAAACAGAGGCTTGTCATCAAAAACTATAAAAAAGTTAATTGCAGTCAAATCTGGGCAATATACTTATTTTAGAGAAATGAATGTTTAATCGTTTGTCTCAAAATATTTGTCAAATGATGTAACGCCCGTTTATCTATAAAACCAGGATGAATAGCACCATTTTGTTTATTGCCTATAATGGTTACTGTCGAGTATATACATATTGCCCATCCATTTTGGTAAGGTCAATATTTCTAGCAAAAGGAGAAACTCGTAGCTGACAAATTTACATTTGCTAGCATGTCGAACTCTCTTCTCTTGTGTTGGGAGAGGTAGGCTGGTTCCCCTTTCACTTAAAATCATTCCTCTGGTAGAAATAATTAGAGAAATGATCGAGCCCTTGATCTCAGAAGATATCAAAATAGGTAAAATAAGGTAAAAATATCCCATAGTGACTGGAAAACTTATGGCACGCATGATTTCATTGTTGAAAGACTGCAGATCTTACAATGATCATTAGAAAAACAAAGATCAAATTTTGAGATGGTTAAATTAGTAGGTTATGTTTTTGATGCTTATGGGAATATAATTAGTTATGAAATATTACAAGTGGCTGATATTTCTTTCAGCCTTTAATAAATGTTTGGAATAGCAAAAAAGCGTTGAGCAGTCAGTAAGCTAATTTCTGAGGAAAGGATATGCAAAAAAACTCACAGTTCCTGCAGGTTTTCTAGATCTTGAAATAGTTCAGGAGGTAATTCATTGATGTTGTTGTCTTGCAACCATCTATGTTGAAGTAGAGAAACATAATTAGTTGTATCAAATCCAGCTATTTCTATCAAAGTAGCCTCTAACTGACCTTTCTTTTGCCATTGAAGGGAAAGAGAGATTAAAAGAAAATGAAAAAAAAAAAACATGGGCAAAACCAAGGACAAACAGGTGGTTTGGAAATGGAATGCTCCTACTTTATAAAAACATTTTTTCTAATACTGAGTTGCAACATTCAATTCACAACCTAACAAATGGCCACATTATGCAAAGCAATACTGTAATTGTGTCTTTTTCCACATTTTTTGTAAAGTTTAAATTATAAGTTATTTTCTTTGTATTAAGAATGTTTGCATTAAAAATGTGATTATCTGCTTTGGTTGATCCGTTTTCATTGCACTTCACAGCACAAGTCGTAATACAGATCTTGAATCACTTTGATCTAGCAAAGGAAAATGATAAACTGTTACGATGCAGAGTTCTGTTTTGAGGTCAAGGAATTTCTTCTCCAATAGTATCTGATATTTACTCACAGTTCTTCTAACTCTTCCATGCGTTTGAAGGTGCTTCCACTAATTCCTTTCAGGTCGTTGTCATTCAGGCGTCTGCGTTATTTACCATAAAAAACCGATTATTAGTTCGTCTGTCTGGCTAGAGGGATTACTGTTGGTGTTATCAATCACTGATGTTTTGGCAATTAAGCAAAAGTGACATCGGTGACATCGAGTGAGGAGTTGCTCACACCAACTTTACTCAAAAAAGATATGCTTGGTTTAGTAATGAAACTACATTAATAATGAAAAATATAAGGCAAATATTTTTAGAAAGACGCCGGGTCATGACTGTTCTATAGTGAATGAATCACATAAAAAGTAAGTCATGGCAAGATGTCTGATATCTAAGGCTTTTAGAACCCATCAAGAGAATTTTGAACATATAGCCACAACGTTTAAGTTGCTCAAAAACCTTTTCGGACTATAGAGCATATTTTTGCCAAAGCTAAGGATCTTGTTACGAAATAACAACAAACCGACGCTATTTAAACTATCCCATGCAATGACTGTGATCACGAGTCTATCGGACAGACCAAACGTTAGTTTGGTAATCGGTTGAAAGAGTAACAAAAAGTGGCCCCTTTTTGCAGAATAGAACATTCAGCTTTATCGGAGCACACATGCCTGACTAATCATACACTTAGATAGGATGTGCCGAATGTGTTGCTAAGCAACACTAATCCAACAGAAGTTTACGAAGTAATGAGGAAACTTGCTCCAAACAAGGTTTCTGGATGTGATGGGATCCCTCCACTAGCAGTTAAAGAATCGATAGATGTTTTATGCTTCCCTCTTAGTACACTGATTAATCATGTTCTAACTTCAACTAAGATACCACAACAGTGGAAACTTGGCGAGGTCACTCCAATTCTCAAAAAAGACTGCAGCCTATTAAAAACTAACTATCGGCCGATAACGATTCTGCCAGCTTTATCGAAGGTTTTCGAAAAAAATGTTCATTGCCGAATAAGCCCGTATTTTGAAGAAATTTATCACAAATATGTGTTTGCTTATAGGAAATATCACGGCTGCGACTCAGCACTTCTTAGTCTAACCGAACAATGGCAAAAAGAAATTGATAACAACAAATTGATCGGTCTGGTCTCTATGGACTTTTCCAAGGCCTTTGGCACCTTACCTCATGAACTGATTGTTTTGAAATTAAAAGAATATGGAGCAGATGAAGCAACAACCACCCTGATAAAAGATTATTTATCAAATCGATTCCAAAGAGTGAGACTAGGGAATACACTTTCCAATTGGCAACCTATTTGCAATGGTGTACCACAGGGATCCATCCTCGGCCCTTTACTATTTAACATCTTCATGAACGATCTTTACGATCTTTCATATGTCATCGAGAAGTGCACTCTGTCCACTTACGCTGATAACACTCAAATCTTTTACGCCGACAATCAACTCTCCGAAATTGAAGAAACAATCAACAACGATCTTATTAGTGCTGATATATGGTTCACGCGTAATGGCATGAAGAGGAACAGTTCAAAATACCAGGAAATGGTGTTGGGAAAACACAAAGGAACTGATGAACCAGTGTTTAAGTGTGAGGAGTCACCACTTCCCATATCCAACATAATGGAACTTCTTGGCGTGACAATCGATGATAAATTGAATTTTGAAAAGGACATTGCTAAAATATGTAGAAAAGTCAGGCAACAGGTGGCTGTGTTAAAAAGGATGCAGAAAATGTTGTCTTTTGAGACTAGAAGGGATCTTTACAAAGCCTTCATTTTACCACACTTTAATTACTGCTCCGAAACGTGGCACTTCTGTAATAAGAAGTCAGCTGACAAGTTAGAGTTGGTGAACAAACGTGCGCTCCGTTTTGTTTTTAGAGATAAGTCCTCCCCTTATGAGGAACTTTGTAAGCGTAACGGTCTCTCAAGTCTTCGTGAACAGCGATTAGCGAAAATTTTGTCCACTGTCTTTAAGATATTAACTAGTGATGCAGGACCAAAAAGCTTACGTGATCTTATAACAGTTAGGTGCTCCACTTATAATCTTAGGGGCACCACAATACTGGACCTCCCAAAAGTAAAATCAACAACCTTCGGGTTAAGATCATGGAGATATGCTGCATCGAAACTATGGAACGCTTTACCGGACGAGTCTCGAAAGATACAGACACTTACTAGTTTTAAAAATTACTTAAAAACATTAGATCTCACGGGACTCTAGCGCGGTGAGGATCTATCTTTAATTATATTTCAACTCGGTGACTACATTATTAAATTCTTATATTTTAATATTAGCCTGTTTTTAATGAATACAATTTACATTTTATATATTCTAGTTCTTAATTCTTAATTTATTTAAATTTATATACCTTCACAAGGCTTTATAATTTCCTTTTTTCTTTTTATTTCGTGGCTTACCTGTAAACTAGCTTTTAGCTAAGCGTTCTGACCACGTTAAATAAATTGATAGATTGATTGATTGATTGATAATTTTCAAATGATCACCACTAATCGACGTTACCACCAGTGTCCTTGTTTGGAAACTTGGCATATCAACTCCGCCAACGTTACTATAACCAGAAATCCTACACAAGATGGCTACCAAAATGGCAGCGAACATGTGCTAAGCGCGGAAATGCGGAATAAATATGGCTGCGAAGCATGAGGGAAATAATGGGAAAATAAAAAAATTCTGCATTTTGTGCCGTTACTGCTAGAAACTCAACGTTCCCCACCATCAAAATAGATAGAGTCAAGTTCGAACCGCATTACAATCGAAAGAAGAGACTGAGAAAAATGGTTTTAGACGATACGTTTTTATTCCGATAACCACATATAAAAGCCACACTCCCTCTTTCTTTTATCCCTTAAAATAGGGGTTACCTTCAAGGCTTCTTTGGTGTGCACAAAGCAAATGTTTCCTCGCTCCAAAAACATACCAAGATCATGGTACCTTCTCAATTTGTAAAGTAGCATTTTTCAGAAATGCGAGATGCGGGGAAATGAAGCCATTATTTCGGCAAAAATGCTCCTTCGAGCGGTTCGTTTTCTTTTTATTTCGACGGCCATTTTGTTTTTTAACACATTTTAATTAAGATACATGATACCTAAAGATAAAAAAACCGCCGTTCAAAATAATCGGTTAAAAATCGCAAACGGGAATTTGAAGGAAACGATAGCTGCCTGCATGACAGGGCTGAATCATGAAATGCTACATCAGTGGGTATGCGGTCAACAACGCGGGCTCGGGACGTCTAGGTCTAGAATTTGGCGAAATTATCGGAAATGATAAGGGCCGACATTTAAAACCGAGAAACTGTTTTCGTCTAAGGGTATTTTCCTGTTTCCACTAGTTCATCAGTTGAATTACTGTCATGTTTTACCCTCCTTAAATAAAGTTATTATTATTACTGTATTATTATTATTACTTAAAAATCCGTTTTTTTGCGGCAAAAACTAGCGCACGTGCATACGTTATTTAGCTCTGTCACGATAGCTGATATTAAGTGCCGTGTCTGATGTTCCCCTCAGAACTTCCCTTGAACCTTGGAAAATTTTTTTAATGGAGACATCATTGAAAGTAAGAGCCTTTCCTTATTTTCGATCAATTCTCCATGAAATCTGCAAAACTTATAGCATTTAAGCTACGGTAATAGCCTTTCCAATGATTTTTCCGTCCGTCCGCCTCATTGAATACCGAAATTTACGCGCCCGCCGTTCAAGCCGTTAACTGTCTACGATTTCTGATTGTGTTTAAATCGTGATGATGGCGACCTACTACCCGAAGCCTTTTTGCACCTCGTCAGAAAAAAAGGGCAGCTAATTAGTGGGCATATTAAAGGACCTCTTATTGCAACGATCAGGTCATCACTGATCAAGGGACTAGACAGGAGTGTCGAAACGTTGGGTCTATGAATGGTAATTTCCTGGTTGCATTCCTTAAATCCTTAAATCCAGAGTAGCATCAAACCATCCCTGATTTTGTTCTTTTGGAGCACATTATGAGATCAAATGAGTAGGATTTTTTTCCTTCGTTGAAACTTGATCTCGAGATATCTTTATGTACAGAAGTAAAAGACTCACTTGTCGGTAGTCTTGAGTAAGAAGATCGTAGAGACGAAAAAAAGCTACTCACAAAAATCGCAACTTTGTGTTGTTGTCAAAGATTCCCTGGGAAAGGTTGTGCAATTGCATTTCAGACAAGTACCTATGGATATTGTACACTTAGATAAGTGTTCTATAGCGTATAACACAGCAGAAATACATTAGTAAATCACTTATCAGTTAGTTAAGTAAACCCAAACATGTCTTGAATTTGCTGGTGACATTTTGGCTACCGTATAAACTTAACAAATTTAATTCTAGTCATTAATCTATACCCAGACAGAGTAGTTCCCAATTTTATAACTGGATAACAGTCAGTAAATCGATGTTTATGTTTTTTCCTAATCTGTACATCTGATTCAGCGCCCTTTGAATTATCAAAAAGTTTGGTTGGCTCTAAATCTTACAGGATATTCCAAGATGTCTTTTGACATGCTAATTGCATAGGGGGCACCCACAAGTCTAGATGCAACTAGTTTCTTTTTGGAATAATAGAAAACTTGCCAGTGGAAAATTGCTCTCGCATTACCTTGGCTCTTTTAGTTAGTTCTCATTAATTTTTAAAATATGCCTGGTGATCAGTGGCGGATCCAGGCCTTAAGCTGACAGTGGGGGAGGGTGGTATTGTGTGTTTAAACCTGCATGCTCTCCTTCTTTCTACGATTTTTTTACCCGAAATAAAAAGGAATGGAGAAAGCTGGCCCCCAGCCCCTCTCCTAGATCTGCCGCTGGTAATGAATTCATTATCATATTCGTTCCTTTCTGAGAATGCTCAAATGGCTCTTAAAATTGATTATCAACGGTTCTTAACATATATTTTCTGACACAATTATGCTCGAATTTGTGTTCACTAATTTTTAAACGCCATTAGATATCATTGTCTATTTCAATTAATTAGCTAGTTACTTGCTCATTTTTTATCTTATCTCAAAAGTTAAAAGCGTGAGCAGGTTATAAAAAAAAAACTAATACTCTTAGTAATGTCTTAAACTAGAGAAAATCAAACTCCACTTACAACCACTCCAAGCGAGTATTTCTATGGAAAATATCTGACGGCAATTTATTCAACGGGTTACCGGACAAGAGACTAAAAGAAAAAGAAGAACGTTACTAGCTTGAAAGTACAAATCAATCGCGCTTCTTCTGCTTTATTCACTATTTCTAGTACATGATTTTGCAATAAAGTGAATACTCTGAAGACTTTGTGGATACTTTGAGATGTTTTGAATTTAAGCAAATGCCACATAATCAAAATTGTTATCCACGCCCTCTTGTATAATCTTAGATCAGCGCTTCATGTGATATAAATCTCTTTATTGGTCCTGTAGCTTACAGTTCTTGTCGATGCTACGTCTAGAAAATTTCGAACTCGCGCTCGGTTAAAGATACTCGAGAAGCTGATTGAGGTTTTGTGATCGAGCGAGTGAGCGAGCGAGGTTCGACAATGTTTTCCTGGCTGTAGCGATGGCGCTGAAGCTTATGTCGAGAGTCTAAGATCGGCAGCAAAATCTTCGGACTAGAGAATACGTCGAGAAATTCGCGCGCTAACAAGCCGTAGCGTTTAAATAGCTCTAAGAGTCATGCATAATGATAAGCTAACAAAAAACAAATCGCACCTAGAATCCTACCTCCCGGCTCCTAATGGCGCTACACAAGCATTAACATTGACCTATAGAGGATTACAACGCAATTTTAACGTTAACTGTTCCTAGTGCAACGTCACTGGGTGCATGACGAAACGTAAAGGAAAGTCCACAATTAAGCCTCCGCAGAAACTTCAGCTGCTCCTTCGAGTAAGACTATCTTGTCTATAGGACGTTCAAGTGTGTTTGATTTGGTTTTCAGCGTGACACTTCTCACAAGACAGTCTCGTTGGTTCGTCTTAACGCCTGTTATACGTGCAAGTGGCCATAGATCTCTGGGAGACTTCTCATCTGTGACCAGTACGATGTCGCCAATTTGAAAATTCCGACGCGGTCTGAACCATTTTTGTCTCTCTTGCAAAGTTGGGAGGTATTCCGTCACGCATCAGAGCCAAAATATATCCGATAAGTACTGAACCGGCCTCCATCTGTGCTTGGAGTATATGTGCTTCTTGAAAAAGATTCCAGGAGAAAACGATTGGCTACACCGAAGGAGGAGAAGCTGCTTGCCTTCACAGGACTCTCTCCGCGGTGGCTTTAAGTTTCTTGGTAAAGCAGCTTTTTCGCGTAGTGATAAAACTTCTTCAGTTTGTTTGTGGTTTTAATAGGCGTTGATCTCGTCTTCAAGAAAGTTCACATATTCGTCGATTTCTTGAATGAATTTTTTATTGGCTTCTTATTTCTTTTGTAGAGTAACGACGCAAAGTGCGAGCTTATTTACAGCAGTTGTAAGGCTCTTAAGCGATTCTCGAGCTTCGTCGATTGATTCAAGCTCTTTTAGGAGTGTTAATAGTTTCCTAAGTAGTGGGCTAACGGTTTCATCCTCATTCCTGCTCACCATGTCGAAGCTTGAAGTGTCGTTGCCATCGTTCACTTCCAACAAGTGTTTTTTTATTTTTCCGTCTTTTCATCTGGGGATGCGCTATCTTTACTGAAACGCTCAGTTTTTTCTCTTCGCTTTTATGTTGACTGACTTGCCCATATATTAAAATTCCATGATTTTCAATAATTTTTGGAGGAGCGTCAATATGTACGTCTACATCCCTTAGTTGCTAGCTTCAATCTTACAGTCTCGCATGAATGCCCTGAAGTTTTTTTATTTGTCTCATAATGGCTAGAGACTTTGTGATATTTCTTCAATCATGGCCTATTTTTTATCTCCCGGCGTAACTAACGAACTCGTCTTTAAAATATAGGACGATTAAACGAGACGAGGAAACACCCTTCCCTTCGGGAAGCAAAAATAGTTCTCTAGTTCTCTAGTGGCCATTCCCTTCCCCACCCTTCCCCCTCCCCCCTTCCCCCTCCCCCCTCCTTCCCCCCTTTCAAACCTTCATGCTCCGAAGGCTATATCTGGATTATTAATCATTAACCTTAATTTATGAAGATAAATAGTCACCAAGAGTATAAACTATATTCCTTCTGCGTGTAAGACAAAACAGAAGCTCACCTGACGGGTCTTTTAGGACTGATGTATCAAACAATACAAATTTGCGACTCTGGCGACAAAGTTTAACTCTTTTAAAGCTTTTATTGCTACAACTATCCATGAAATTATCTATTTATCTTTTCTTCTGTTATTTCCCCAAAGTCAGTGGGATTAAAACTAGAAAGAATACTGCGTACTTTTTGACTTACATAACTTCTAATTCCGTATTGTTATTGAATATGTCTTTTGGTAAGTCCTCCAACTGGTTGTCGTCCAAGAACCTGTCAACACAGGACGACAGCTAGTAAGTGTAACAAGTATTCAGCTGCTGTATCATTCTTAACGCATTATCATTATCAATATGTATCTAGAAATGTTTTTTGTAAGAACCAATTAAAATATTTCTAAATCCTGCCCTTTGTTAGTGGAAGTCTCATAAAAGTTTAATCCATAATTTTTCCAATTACTTCCTTCTTATGAGGGATCCCCAAAAATTTATTTGATCCCTTTCTACCACTTACGACCAATTAGCTCTTGGACTGTTCAGGAAAAGGGTAATTTTCCATGGTCACAGAAGAATAAAAGAAACACAAATAGCCTTCCATTTCGCTACTTTAGAACCCCATACATCTTTGTAGAGAGTTCTCAGGACTCTAAAGCTGAAACTTTTTCACTTCAATATTATTTTGTCACTAAAAGTGGTGAACAACAACCGTAGCTGCAGCTTAAATTGACTCCAGCATGAGAACAGTGCGCAAACACAAAACTTTGTTTTGCAAAGGATCTTACTGAAGGGTTTGGTGATGTATGAAACAGCTCAAGAAGAAGTTAAGGAACATTTTTGGACTTAAAACCAATTGCTTCCTTTTTTTTCTGCAGCGTTTTCTATCTTTTGCCTATCGAGGGTCTCGGACAGTCTGGGTTTCATCAAACCTTGGTTCATCATCTACTGACATCTCGCAAGCGTAGAGCGGTGAATTCTTGTATATAGTTGTTTTTGTTTTTGTTTTTTTTCATTTCGGTGCACATAGAATGTTCTCTAACTCTTTTTCCTTCGCTGAGGTTGCATTTGATCTTTTCTTGCCTTATCAAAATCCCACCAAATCGAACGTTGATCGCATTTGAATAACAAGAAAGCCGGTGAAGATTACGTCATTAACTTTAAAGGATACCAAACAAAGGCCAAGCACACCTTAAAAATGTTCGTAATCTCACACGTGCGCTGTTATGGCTTTCCTCATGGATGGAAATTCGTACAAAACATCCGATTTATCGATAAAACTGTTTCAGTGCCGTCGAGTCATATCTTTTTATGAGAGAATATGCAATGATTTCAATCAATTTTGACTTATTAAGATGATGATAGGATAGGATAGCTCCTAAAACATAACCGCTAACAAACTAATTTTGTTAGTTCTATGCTTTCTTTTCCGTGTTCCATATGAATGCCGGAAAAAACAATTAATGAGCCACCCAACAATACATATAAGGGGTAATTGTGGTGTAACCCTTTCTAAGAGGCCAGATGACATTATATTTCATATAGGTACAATCACTAAAAACCGTTGCATAACTAGTATTTGTCTTGCTTGAAATAAATTATGATCTTATCACAAAATTTAAAATTGTAACCTTCCTTCAAGAGTGATGATCACAACCTCTGCCAAAAGGAGATCACGGTTTTTCTGGAGAGGAATGCAAGACAGCTCTATTGAGAGCGAGAAAACGACATCGTTTCCTAGTACCATCTAAAAAACCAGCGCGAAGGTTTCATCAGGTTTCCAAACGCGAGAAAACATTTGAAACCACGAGGCCTGTTGCCTCTTGGTTTAATTTTTTTCAAGCGTTTGGAAACCTGATGAAACCCGAAGTACGAGTTTTTGAAACGACTTCTCCAAAGAAACAACACAAAATTATGCAATGTTTTATTTTTTCCATTTTTCTTTAAAATGCATCGTAAGTGTGATTTGTTGTATTTAGTGGGCATTCAAGCCTTTCTTTTAATTATCCAATAGTTACGCGTTGCACCAAATTTGTATTCCACAAGTAAGACAGGTTCCTTACTTACAGGCATCTCAGCAGGATATTGCTACTGAAAATGCCTGAAGGTATTTTCTTCAAGTGATTGATTAATAATTCAATTTCATTTCATTTGTGGGAACGTACTAAATAGCTCTATGAAAATTTGAAGAACACTTCTGGACTTAAAACCTAAAATCTCAAATTTCACGATCGAATCGCTAACTCTGTGAAAATAAGCATTCATTGCATCGTCGAGACTCTCTTCGCTGCCTTGCAACCCTTTAATCAGTTAAGGTCTGTTCTTCAAAGAGGAAAAGATGTTGTTTTCCTCCAATCCAAGAGATTGTTCTTGCATTTTGGTCTTCCTTCTTTAAAGCTATCAGCTCCGCAAGGCTAATCTCGCCGGTTGTGGTAAATATTAGGGGTGCGAGTGTTTTGCGCTCAATTTCGAGAACTCTCCTTGAGTACTGGCTGTTCTTTTCATTCTGATGCACTCTGTAGATCTGTTGTGGCTCTCTGTTCTTAAACGATTCGGTATTTGGATGGCAGACCCTGACATCAGGAAATGCCTTTCGTTGTTGCTCGCAGAATCCACGTGCGTGAAGGTTCAATCTTGCGCCTTTTGTTTTGTCAGCTCCTCTTTTCAGCTATTCACCACTGATGTCTTGAAGTATGTGATTAACTTCAACATCGCCGTATACCGTACTGAACAGTTCAACTGCCAGCTAGGTCTCATGGATCATTCTGTCTCTTTATGAAAATCCATCTCGTTTACAAATCATGGCGTGGTGTTGCGTAAAAGCCTTCCCACATACACGTGTGGAGGGAATATTTTGATAGTTTGTCAGCATCAAGGAATTCCTGCTTAGTTAAGTTCAAGTCCAGTTCTTGGGGAGACAGTACTGTCCGCCACACTACTGACCCTTTTTCAGCTGTCAGGTCCAGCGCTCGCATCTCACAGAATGCCTCGACACATCCTGTCACCTTAACTGATGAAGCATTGTCTACACTTGCTCCGCGGCCTGAATTTCCATGGCACAGGCTTTCAAGACGGACTCGGATCGCAAGGATATCCCTATGTAGCTGATTACACCTGTGTTACATACACACATACATACATACATACATACATACATACATGCATACATGCATATATACATACATAAAGTTTATTTTTTCTCCAAATTAAGATTAGCTTATACAAAAAAAAATTTTTCCGAGAGAAAAATAACAATTAACAAAAGAAGTCAAAATAATATACAATGGCATTATAAAATACAATCCTATGCAATACTTATAATTAACGCCTAAAATGAAATAGATAGATTTACAGAATATCTAAAAATAAAATATGTTCCGTTATCACAGGAATAAGCAGTTAACATATTGCACTCTCCGGTGGCTCTAGTGGATCCTGGCTGTCGGGCAGTATTCCTAGGAAGATGTGGAAGCGGCATAGCTATAACGATCGGATCTGCGGTCCTTTCTGCTAACAGAATCTCTTTGCCGTCCATGATAAGTTAATAGTAGTTTCAATGTTTTACTGCCTTTTTTGATTGGCTTTGAAGTTGGTCCTTTAAGTATCATTACGCACATGTAAAATCTGAGCTCCGCTCAATTTTGCCATTGATTTCGAGTGGCCTTTTTAACCCCGCACTAAATATGAACGAATGACTAAATAGTACTGAACTAACTAAAGATTGCATAATATTTTGATGCCCTTGTTTTGCAAGTTAAAAACCAAAAGTGTTACGAGCAAGTTCTTTTGACTTCCGCACCAAAAAGATATAACAATAGTTAAATGAAAGAATACCCACTGTTTATTGACCTGACCCTGTTTCCATTTGTTCTATGAAGTTTAGAGCTCGACCCTGTGAAATGTCGCTTAATTGTATGGATGACTTTATTTGGTTTTTACTGGATTTTCTTTTAAACGAGCTTTGACAGTTTTTGACCAAGGAAGTTTAACATGGGAAAACTTGTAAAACGCTAGGTTTAGGAGCATAGTATTTGACAAGGAGAGTACAAAAAAAAAGAAAAAAAAAACTGCGAAAGGAAATTCTGGTCTATTTAAATTTCATCGACAAATTTCCTTCACAAATATTCTTTGATAATGTCCATAGCGAGCAAAATTGAAAGATATTTGTATATATGAGAATGGCATGTAATGTTCAGCAGAGGTGAGGAGAGGTATGAAGGTTAGGGGTTGGAGTGTGGGGTCCACAGGCGGCATGTGTGACTTTACCTTCCTCCCCATCTCCCCCCTCCACTCCCCTTGCTTCTACCATTGTACTTGCAGGGGAAAAACAAAATCCCTGTCCAGTTAAACAGAACATTCCTCCTTCGAAACTGATTTTATTTGGAGCGAAGACATCGCTGCTCGTATTTACTGGTATTTATACCAATGCGCGATGGATTTGACGCGTTCCTTACACAGATGAGACAAACTCTAAACTTACAGCCATCTCAGCTGGGTATTGTTACTGAAAATGCCTGGTGGTAATTTCTTCAACTGGTTTTTGTGCAACCCCCTACCAAAAGTAATATAAAGGAGTGTTAATTAAAATGTGCTTGTCAACATAGTGCAGGAACTGTGGTTGCTCCAAAATGTTGAGTGTCTGATGTGTTCTTTTTTAAAGAGCTAAGTTAGGATCCTCGTTTTTCGTGTGTATTTGTAAAAAGACTGAAACCAAGTGAATGCTTTACACATGCCTATTCTCCCTTCTCCCATTACCCATTGTTGCAAAACATGATTAGGGCTTGACATTACTCACTAGTCCTTATTATAAGCCAGGCGACATTGACTGCAGAGAGGGAAAGGGTAAGATACCAGGACACAAAATGTCTCATCAGTTTTGTTAAAGTTTATTAATACAGTGTCTTCATTTGTACAAGCACAAATGATCAGGCCATGTTTAAACTTCGCTGAGCAATGTCAGCGTGTTAAATATTTATTATTCCTAAAGAAATTCTTTGAAATTCTTTGAAGGCTTAGAAATGAAAGAAGCCCGACATGTATTAAAGAGGATCTTACTTGAAGGGTTAATAAATCTTTGGGGACACATGAGACAGCTCTACAAAAGTTTAAAGAACATTTCTGGACTCAAAATCAAGTGCTTCCATTTTCCTCTATTGTATTTTCTCGTCCATCATTACTGACTTCTATCAGAGGGATAATTTCTTAATTAAAGTTGTTTATTCCATGTGCGCATAGAACGTTGTCTCTTCGTCCTTCTCTATGTGAGGTTGCACTTTATCCTTTCTTGCCTTTTTAAAAACTTACTACTGTCAACCGATAACTCGGACCTCAAGGGACACTTAAAAAGGTTCGATTTATCAACAGTTAAAAGAAAAAAAACACTGGAATTAAAGGAAACGTTGCTTCCTGCTTTTAGTATTCATGCGGTAGACTTATAGTACCAAAATTTCGTTTTGCGAAGGACAACAAGCCCCAAAACCTGCAACACACTACATGTAAAACCACCGAAGAGGATGTTTTAGTTTTCCTCCTTTACCTCAATTTACCATATCCTAAGGGCATTTTCCTCCATAGCATTTTCTCGTCCATCATTACTGACACCTCTGAGAGGGGCCATTTCTTAATTATAGTTGTTTATTTCGTGTGCGCAGAGAACGTTCTCTCTTCGTCCTTCTCTATATGAGAATGCATTTTATCCTTTCTTGCCTTTTTAAAATCTTACTACTGTCAACCGATAACTCGAGCCTTCAAAGGAAATTCGAAAAGGTTCGAGTCATCAAGAGTTAAAAAAATGGACTGGAATTGAGGGAAACGTTGTTTGCTGTTTTTAGTATTCAAGCAGTATACTTAAAGCACCAAAAGTTTGTTTTGCGAAGCACGCCAAGGCCAAAATCTGCAACGTACTATATGTAAAACCACCAAAGAGGGTGTTTAAGTTTTCCTCCCTTACCTCAATTTACCATATTCTGAGGGCATCAGAACGCACATAATTCTCAGTGGTATTACACTGAGGGGTCTATGGAAAATACTAATGAAATTCGCTCGAAAATCGCTGCTCTGATCTGCTGATATTCCCGCCTACTCGGGATGTATTTGATGCGTTCTTTATTTAAAAAGGGAAGGACCAAACTTATAAGTCAGCCAACCAGTTGTTGTCACTGAAAATGCCTGATGGTAATTTTTTCAATTGATTGTTTTGCAACCACCCACCAAAGATGATTAAGAGTGATGGTAATTACACTGGATTCATAAATCAACTATGAAATTGTTATTCTCAAACTGAAATTGTTGTACTTTTTCATATTCTACACAAATTCCAAACACATACTCTAACAAATTTATTTCCTACATGATCCGATGTTTTCTTTTTGGTGTTCTGTATTAACGCTTAAAAACAGTTAATAAGCTACTCAACAATAAATGTGAAGGGTAAAATTACACTTTGTCATGCAGTGTAGTTTCCATTATATATATAACAGCTAGACGACATTGATTGTATGGGAGGCTGAAGGTTGGTTACCGACAAAAGCTAGTAGTAGTAAAGTTTGAAATAATAGGGAAACACAGAATATTTCAATAGTTTCATTTAAAACTATATATTGAGCAAACGCGCAAATTAAAACGCT
Organism: Stylophora pistillata; assembly: GCF_964205215.1. Classification (NCBI taxonomy): domain Eukaryota; kingdom Metazoa; phylum Cnidaria; class Anthozoa; order Scleractinia; family Pocilloporidae; genus Stylophora; species Stylophora pistillata. The sequence goes on along the minus strand of NC_142520.1, from coordinate 43,623,752 downwards.
ATGTTCGGGTTTATATCGCCATGTAGAGTCATGATATAAAATCGATATTCTTTTTAAAATAATTTATTTTAATACTTCAGAGGAGATGATCTAAAGGCAGCCTGTATATTAGTCTTGTGATCAGACTTTATAAAGCAAAATTTGCGTGATTTATATTCAATGATACATATTCTGTGGTTTTAAACCCTGAGACGGTAGATGGATGAAGAGAAGAGAAAATAATGGGGTATTATTTTTTCTTGGCGAGGAATAACGTCAAAGGGAGTAATCCACCATGGAATGAGCGGGGATAAGTTTCTAAAGAAACTGATGTGCTGCGTCGGTGGGGGTAACAAAGTAATCCGGTTATATCAAGGGAGTTGAAATTGTAAATTGGCCACCGTAAAGAGTTAAAAAGCTAACGTTTTTAGCGTCAGAGCAAATGCAGGAATTGTGGGTTGCGTGTGGGTTTAATGCAGAAAGTGGAGCTGCGCTATTGGTGGGAACATGGTGACGAGAAAAACACCGAGAAAATAGTAGAATGAAAAGCGTTCGCTGACACCTACGGGGTTAAGAGCGCCGACTTAAAGGATAAACTTTTGTTCAAGAGTTTTGTGTTTAGTAAGACTGATTCGATGTTCCATTTCAAATTATTTGAAATTTAATTCCTTGCATATGACTTTCTTTATACCTATACCTGAGGCTGTACAACCGCAAAACATCTGCACAAAATTCCCCCTAGCTAAATCCTTTAATATTCTTTCAATAACACAACATCTCCAGTTTTGACAATTATTTTAGGCCGGGTCCACTTAGTTCTCGCTTGCAACTGCTGGAGAAATTCTTTACTCCACCTTGAATCAAAATCTTATGCTAAATGCTGTGTATGTCTCCATTTCTTCCTACAAACTCTCCGAGTGGAGTCAGCACAAGCTTTGCCTGGCGATGCAGACGGTCCCGAAAGAGGGTCATTGAGTGTCTCCAAGGTCAAGAGTCCGTTGTCGATTATGAACTCAGCTTCACACAAGAACTTTCTCAGCGATTCTTCGTCTAAACGATTTCCAGGTTCCTTCATGGGATCCTTTGCCTTTCCCAGACACCTCCGAGGTGGCTAGCAGATGGTGGCTTTTGAATTCAATCGATTTTAGTCTCAAGGAGGCTGCCTTGTTCATGTTATCATTCATTTCTTCTTTAGCCTTGTTAAGCTCGGTTTCCACGCCAATAAAATTTCCTCTGTCACGGCGCATTTTTTGACAGGTCCTCTTCGATAGATGAGTCGTCTCAGTACCTGTATGAAAGAATCGATTTCAAGGGAATCTGCTACCTCTATTTGTACTGCTCTGCTGCAATGAAAGTGAGCAATGCTCCATATGTAATCACGACAGATCTTCCTGTCAAATATGCCAACGATCCTAGAAATCTGTACCACAATATGTAAAGAGGGGTGCTAATCCACGCGCGACTTTGGTAAGTCAAGAATTCCTTTGCTGTCCCATGGTACCTCGGAGATAACGACATGTGGCACCGTTGTGTTTCCGCTTATGATCCAATAGCCAATGACACACATTTCGTTCAAGGTGATCCCTCTTCCACTATTCTTCCATCTGTGTGAAGTGACATGACTTGACTTTGGCAGGAAGATTGGGGTCTTAAGAGGTTCTGACAGATCTGCCTTCCGTATTTGTCCACCAACTCTTCTGACAACGTCTCTGTTTAGATGTGGATCCAGTTTGTAAAGAGACCTCGTCTTCCTTAACAAACTCTTCTTTTCCTTGTCCAGTGCACGACTACCGTACTTGGCGTTTGTTTGGATGTTTGGGAGACTTCTAATTTTTGAAGGAAACACTTCTCTTTGCAACTGCTTTATTATCTCTACTTTGGCTTCCTCTAAGTTTGCGACGCTGGGTCCTGTGTTAGTAAAGGTTTCCTTGGTCGATCCATGCTCGGATGTACCATCACTGGGCTCCTTCCCTTTAGATAAGACTTTAATTCTAAGTTTTCTCTTGTATCTCAAACAAAGCACTGCAGCTACCTTTCTGCAAACTTGAGAATCTCCTTAATCTCTTGAGGATGTCGACACTCTCTCTCACTGTACTTGTATTAACTGGAATTCTCTTGACTTCTAGAGAATCGGGATCTACGTGTTTTTCGTAGTTCAATTTATTAAACCGGCTGTCTGTAGGTTCTCTGAGTGAGTCAGGAAGCCTTAATCCACTCTGATTTTTCTACAAAGTCTTTTGGTGACATGCCCCTTAAACCTTCGTCTACGATATTTGACGTAGAGTCTACGTAATGCCACTGTGCTGGGGTTGTGGGATCATGAATGAGTAGAACTCTATTGGCTTTGTAGACATGAAAACGACTGGATTCGTTGCTTATAAATCTTCGAGCGACTTTACTGTCCATCAGATAGTAATCCTTGAAAATGTCACCAATCTTTATATATAAAGTGGCAACCGCCAATCCCAGCCTCGAGATGCTGATTGTCTTCTTTGGTTTCACGCGAGCCTTTCGCATAACAAACGAAACGGTGTTCTTGAGGAATTGAGTTACTGATGTTTACCTTGTTTCCCACAGAATTATTGAAGCGGAATCCTCCGTTTTCAAAATTTGGCTTTTCATCCTTTTCTTGTTTAATAGCTTCGTCTTTGGTGCTCGCCGTTTTAAGAACATCGTACCCTTCTAAGGGTGTCAGCTGTCCTAATGCCATTCTCGTCTCCATTGCCTTCAACCGTATGTGTGAGAGCATAGTTAGCATCTGCAGGGGATGACACTGCGTCGAATAAGTATCATGCAATACTCTCATACCTTCTTTTCCATATCTCTGTCTGGCCACCACAGAAAGTTTTCATCTACCTTTCTCACCTTTACCTGAAAGAATATCTGTTCTACGTCTGCCACAAAGGCGTGCTTCTCTTGTCGTAAACTGGTTAGAGCGTCAACTAAGTTGCTGGTAACATCTGGTCTTTGAAGGAATTCTTATTCAAGGAGTGTCCTTCGAAAGTCGCCGAGCAATAGAAAAACACTTCAACTTTCGTTGGTTTATGCGGGGGATAGATTCCAAGGAATCGTTTTACCGGAAGTCGATTTACGGTCAAGTCGTCTCGTGATACCGAAAGTCTGAATAAACGATCTCTCATGAATATTGAAGCGCATTCTGGAAGTACATTTGCAAGACTCTTAGAAAATATTCTGCAATAGGCTACAATGGGGGGAAGGGGGGAGGTAGGGCGGATGAAGATGATGTCAACACGATTCGACTCGAATCGAACGACTCGTCTCAGAAAATGTCGACCCGTGTGGCTATTGGGCTCCACAACTAGACCAGTTTAGCAAAATCGGCACGGCTGATGTTAACTTATCAATATCGTAGCCATCGACTTTGTACAATTTGCACTAGACGGATGGAGATCATGGAATTAAAGCTCAGCAATAATAATATAAAGGTGAAACAATTTAATGTAATGAGAAAAAATCCAAGTCCCAGAAGGGATTTGAACCCACGACCCTTCGTCATCTAGTCGGATGCTTTAACCCCGAGTTACTGGAGACTATATGGTGAGCAAGGGTCAATTTGTAGGACTACACTGGAACCGTATCGCGCGGCTACACTGCCAAGTATTGACCAATGGATATGAAACTCACTAACAGCATCGCGCGCACATTAAAGTATATCAAGATGCGGCCAACCAACCTCCAACGTGAGCATGAAAAGGTGAAACAATTTAATGTAATAAGAAAAAAATATGTAATAAGAAAAAATCCAAGTCCCAGCGTTGGTCAATACTTAGCTGAGTAACCGCGCGATGCGGTCCCAGTGGGGACCCACAAATTGACCCTTGCTCACTATAGTTTCCAGTAGCTCAGTGGTTAGAGCATCCGACTAGATCACGGAGGGTGGTGGATTGAAGCCACATCGGGGACTTGGATTTTTTCTTATTACAATGATAATAATAATAATAATAATAATGATAATAATAATAATAATGATAATAATAATAATAATAATATACGTTAATTGAAGCTCTTCCTTAGGGGCTTTTCCAGCCACAATGTAGACTAACTAAGAGCTTAAAAATTCCCACTGGCAGGAAGCAGACTAGTGAGCTATTTACAGAGCACAGCCGAGGAGTTAAAAATGGGGCAATCGAGAACAAATCCAGTGAGTGGTAGGGTGGAGGACATGAACCCGGGACACCGGATTACAATTCCAGCACTCTAACCACTCGATCATGCCATTCTATTTCATCCGCTTCCCACCGACAACTTCTTCTTTTACTCCACACACATACTTAACAACCGATGTAAAACCAAATAATTTCAAAAAGCTCTTTCCTACGAAATAAAGGACAGCAAAAAGACGAAATAAACAAACACGATTGTCTTTGAAACCAGCCATGACGCCTTCAGGTCGCACGTCTCCAAAGCTGTCGTGATCACATGACGAGCAGCTTGGGCAGATACTACGTCACATCTATTTAAAAACGAGGTATTTTCTTGTAGTTGACAGTATTTGGTAACTCTAGTCTTATTGAAAAGAAAAAGGAATCGTTGAAAATATGTAAGGAGGCAACGTAAACAAAGCCTCCAAGAATCAGAACGAAAATAAATAATACAATAGCGCCAAAGCCTAGCATACGCAAGACGTTATTCAGCTCCAGCAGCTAAAGGACAAGAATCGTTAAAAATGAAAGCGGCTTCAGTGCTCTATAAACATACCACGTACAAAACAGGTGGATGATACATAAAAAAGAAATATAGCGTGCGCCTGCGTTGATAGCTTACCTATCTTCCTACGTCAAACGAGAAAAGTTCATGCGCATTTATCTGGGATTCGAATGAGACAGGTCAACTTTCCTGATGATGACTCGATTCGAGCTGCGCAAATCATGTAGATTCAACAAAATTGATTAACCTCCATCTACTAATCTCTGATTCTTAGGTGTTCGTATCAATCATGAGAATCGACATGGACACAAATAGAGAAAGCGTGAAGTTCACCCTTTTAAGTCATCAAAGCTTAAGCGTGCATTGCGTTCTTTTGCGAATAGATTTCGGACGAGAAATGTAATGAACTGAAGGATTTTTTTGCGAATTGACATCGACTTGACTAAAAACGCGTCGATTCGACGCGTGCGAATCGTTAACGCTTAAGTGTGTATTGCGTTCCTCTGCAAATCGACTTCCAGTGAGAAGGATCGCCTTTAGAATTGACGAGTCGAATCGAACCGGGGGAATCATGTCGATTCGTTAGCCTTGGATACCCAAATTTAAATGCTTAAGTACGCAGTCTTACTTTGTCAATCGACTTCTAATGAGACGAGTTGACTTTACTAATGACGAGTCGTCAACATTGAATACCCCAATTTAACACTGAATTGTGTATTGCCTTCTCCTGCATTTTGACTTCCAGTGGGACGAATCGATTCAACTCAAGACGAATCGAATAGACCCACGCGAGTCGTGTGGATTCGTGAACCTTTTCTACCCTTGTATTGTTTATAATATTTTGACAATAGACCGGCTGTTGCACGCTTTAAGGACGTGGAAGGTTCATGTTGTGATGTTCTCGTACCTTGCCACTCATTTTCACTCATCACTCACGTGCACGCCCCTCGACTTCCGGTATGTTAACAGACGATTCGACTTCCGGTGTGACAATTCATCAACAGCCGTAGACGAATTGCAACGGTTTGGGTGTATAGGACATGTATGCTTACAATGACCTCGGGGTCTATGGAAAATAATGAATCGCTTAAAAGCGCTGCTAAGATCTGTTGATATTCCTGCCTACAGTTGGGACGGATTTCATGCGTTCTTTACTTAAAAGGGGTAGATTTCAAACTTACAAGCCATACAGCCGGGTGTTGCTACTGAAAAGGCCTGATGGTAATTTCTTTAACTGATTGTTGCTCAACCGCCGGCCAAAGATAATTAAGAGTGATGTTAATTACACTGGATTGGTAAATAAAGTATAGCAAATTGGTATTCTCAAAAATGTTGTTTAGTTTTCATTACAAATTATATATTGAGCAGGCGCAAATTAAAACGCTATGTTCACGTTTACATTGCCTAATAAATTCATATTTTTATATTGTTACTTTTTTTATTTCTATCTATTTGAAAAGAATTCATTTCAGAAAATACCAGAAGAAAGTCGGAATTTTAGTCTTGTGATCAGACACAATCTGCATGATCTATACTCAGTGGTGCATATTCTGTGGTTTTGAGGTAGTAGATGAGTGAGGACAAGAGAAAATAATGGGATACTATTTTCACCTAGTGGGGAATAACATCAAATGAACTCGTCCACAACGGAATGAAAAGCTGTTTTGAATGAAGCTGATTCTATATTCTATTGTAAAGTATTTAAAATATGTTATACTTATACCTATACCTGAAGGTATACAACCACAAAATATCTTCAAAAAACTTTTTACACTTTTCTAATTTTGTACAATCCTTGAAAGTCTTTAAATGTGCATACTGGCGTGATGTTTGTACGAACAGATGTTTACTATTTTAGTGCTAAGCCCTCAAAAAAAGTTTCAGAAACACTTGAAACCCAGAGATTGGCGATGAGATCTTTCTTAGTCAATGAAAAAAATATCTTATGATTAATTATGAGCCAATTGGAGAATCTATAAGTGACAGAAATAGCTAAGGTTTTCTCTCTTTCCAAGAGGAATTTCAATAGGAAAACATGAACATAGTTTCAGTTTTGTTGATCATAATTGGTTAATCAGTATCAACGGGTCATTAGTTGAAGCATATTCGTTATTTCAGTTGAACTCTCAACTCAGGACACTAGCGGACGAAAATGTCTCCAGCCTCAGCCAACAAAAGAGGCACAGAGAATCGCTGTTTGCTGTTAGTATGGCAAGGTCTCTTCCACTGCCTCGTGTTGTATTGTCATCGAATCTTGAGAGGAGATACGGAGATCTCGCGGCCGTTCAATCGGTTGCGGAAGAAGAACACATCTGCTATCTACACGTAAGTTTACTTTTGCTGGCTCTTGCCAACGTTTGATTAAAATTTACACAACACGCTTGGCCGCTTGCTCTTTGTCTCTCGTCTTTTTAATTCAAAAGGCAAGTCGGATACGACATGTTAAATTCTCCAATTTTACTATGTGAGTTTACCAAATTTGTTTCCACACTCAACATTTTCCTAATTCATGTCAATTCAATTCAATCAAGTTTATTGTCAAACAACAAACATATGAAATACATATATATGAACTGCGGTTATGAAACGTATATGTGCACGATCCTTCGCAGTAAAGCACTATTTAAGCAATAGTGAAAATCAGACCTGAAAAAAATTCAGGCCTGTACGGGATTCGAACCACTGACCTCTGCGATACTAGTGCAGCGCTCTACCAATTGAGCTAACAAGCCAACTGGGAGCAGGCTATCAAATTAATTCGAGTTAAACCCGTAAGATGATAAATCAAACAACAAACATATGAAATACATATATATGAACTGCAGTTATGAAACGTATATGTGCACGATCCTTCGCAGTAAAGCACTATTTAAGCAATAGTGAAAATCAGACCTGAAAAAAGAATGGAAGGATCGTGGACATATACGTTTCATAACCGCAGTTCATATATATGTATTTCATATGTTTGTTGTTTGATTTATCATCTTACGGGTTTAACTCGAATTAATTTGATGGCCTGCTCTCAGTTGGCTTGTTAGCTCAATTGGTAGAGCGCTGCACTAGTATCACAGAGGTCAGTGGTTTGAATCCCGTACAGGCCTGAAATTTTTTCAGGTCTGATTTTCACTATTGCTTAAATAGTGCTTTACTGCGAAGGATCGTGCACATATACAAGTTTATTGTCTTTACATGAGAGCCTTTGACTCTCTTAGCCATTCTCTAATCGTAAAGAAACTCGAGGCCTATGGCATTGGACAAAATTCTCTCAACCCTCTTAGATCATACTTTGACAATAGGCTTAATAGAGTGAAAATAAAAGGAGTGACAAGTGACTGGAAAAGGATGGTGCTTGACTGCCCGCAAGGCTCGTCCTTTGGGCCCCTTCTGTGGAATGTGTTCCAAAATGATATGTCATTCCATATAAATAATGCTAATTTGGGCATATATGCCGAAGACCATCAGATGTATGTCACGGGGAAGAAGCATGACGTTGTCGCGCAAAGTATCAAGATACATGGAGAGAAAGCTCTATCCTGGTACAAGAACAACTATCTCTCAACCTACCCAGAAGAGTCCCAGCTATTAACGATCAACCCGAGAAATGTTGACAAAGACAACGATAATCAAAATTTTTCTGTTGATGGTCATACTATTAACAGAATGGGGGAAATACGGCTTTTAGGAGTTCAAATAGATGAAATATTGAGTTTTACTAGTCATATCAGTGATCTATGCTCTAAGGCCGGTCAAAAAGTAGGTGTCCTAATGCGGCTACGCAATTTGATACCCTGTAATGGTAAACTATCACTTTACAGGTCTTCAGTTCTGCCCCATCTAACCTAATGTCATTTAGTATGGCACTTTTGTAATGCATCGGATCGGAGAAAGCTTGAGCGGATTCAGGAGCGAGCACTTAGGGCGGTGTACAAAACTAGATCAGCGTCCTATCAAGAACTGCTACGTTGCCCCAAACTACCGACGTTGAACAATCGGCGCCTACAAGACATTGCCACTTTGATGTTTAAAGTTAAGCACAGTCTCGTGCCTGAGAATATTTCTGACCTATTTAATATAAAGAACACTCAATATAATTTACGGAACAGTGACTTTGAACTGCCAAGATTCGAAACTGTAAGATTTGGTAGGAATTCTATTAAATATATGGGACCTCTCATCTGGTCGAAGTTACCAAGACAACTAAGAACGATAGAAACTCTAAATTCGTTCAAGAAGAACATAAGGTTACTGCATTACAATATCCTCTACTAAAGCTCTTCTTTTTTCGCGAGTTGAGGATTGGGTGCTAAGAGCTAGTACTTTGGCTTTTATATATACCACAAATTTGCAAGAAGGGATAAATTAATGAGTATTGCATTGTACGCATTTCCGATTTATTGCACTGCGTTTGGAGATCAATGCTTTTCTATGGTTCGCTTGATTTTTTTTAATAAGCTCACAATACACTTTTTGAGCAAGGAAACTTATAACCTAAACACTTATTCAACAAAACTAGGATGGGTCTACGGTGTCCGAAATTCTACTCCAGCAAGTTTTCTTTGATAAATTTACTTAAAACCTTTTCTTTGAAAGCGCATATAGCGAGCTAGGAGTCCAAGAGTGCATGTGAACTATCCATCCCCTTCACCTGCCTTTAATTACATTTGCATTGGAAAATTTCAATCTCGCGGCATAGCTATAACGATCGGATGTGCGGTCCTTTCTGGTGACAGGATCTCTTTGCCGTCCGTGATAAGTTAATAGTAGTTACAATGTTTTACTTCTTTTTTTGGTTGGCTTCGAAATTGGTCCTGTAAGTACTATTACGCACATGTAAAATCTGAGCTCGCCTTAGTTTTTCCATTGATTTCGAGTGGCCTTTTTAACCCCGCACTAGATATGAACGAATGACTAAATGGTACTGAACTAATTAAAGATTGCATAACATTTTGATGCCCTTGTTTTGCAAGTTGAAAACCCAAAGTGTTACGAGCAAGTTCTTTTGACTTGCACACCAAAAAGATATCACAATAGTTAAATTAAGGATTACCCACTGTTTATTGACCTGACCCTGTTTCGATTTGTTCTATGAAGTTTTGAGCTCGACCATGTGAAATGTCGCTTCATTGTATGGGTGACTTTACTTGGTTTTTACTCCATTTTCTTTTCATCGAGCTATGACAGTTTTTGACGAAGGAAGTTTAACATGAGAAAACTTGTAAAAAGCGAGGTTTAGGAGCATAGTATTTGACAAGGAGAGTACAAAAGTAAAAAAAAACACCAGGAAAGGAAAGTCTGGGCCATTAAAATTTCATCGACAAATTTCCTTCACAAGTATTCTTTGATAATGTCCATAGCGAGCAAATTGAAAGATATATTTATATATATAGGAATGACATGGAATGTTCAGCAGAAATGAGGAGATGGATGAAGGTTAGGGGTAGGAGGGTGGGGTCCACAGGTGGCATTTGTGACTTTACCTTCCCTCCCTCCCTCCCCTTGTTTCCACCATTGTACTTGCAGGAGAAAAATAAAATCCCTGTCCACTTAAACAGAACATTCCTACTTCGCAGCTCATTTTATTTGGAGTTAAGACATCGCTGCTCGTATTTACTGGTATTTCTACCAATGCGCAACGGATTTGACGCGTTCCTTACACAGATGAGACAAACTCTAAACTTACAGCGATCTCAGCTGGGTATTGTTTCTGAAAGTGCCTGGTGGTAATTTCTTCAACTGGTTATTGTCCAAATACCTACCAAAAGTAATATAAAGGAGTGTTAATTAAATTGTCCTTGTCAACATAGTGCAGTAACTCTGGTTGCTCGAAAATGTTGAGTGTCTGATGTCTTCTTTTTTAAAGAGCTAAGATAGGATGCTCGTTTTGTTGTGTGTCTGTGTGTGTGTATTTGTAAAAGACTGAAAACAAATGAATGCTTTACACATGCCCATTCTCCCTTCTCCCATTACGCATTGTTGTAATACATAGGGCTTGACATTACTCACTAGTCCTCATTATAAGCCAGGCGACATTGATTGCAGAGATGGGGAGGGTAAGGTACCAGGACACAAAATGTCTCAGTAGTTTTGTTTAAGTTTACTAATACAGTGTCTTCATTTGTACAAGCACAAATGACCACAACATGTTTAAACTTCGCTGAGCAATATCAGCTCGTTAAATATTTATTACTCCTAAAGAAATTATTTGAAGGCTTAAAAATTAAAGAAACCCGACATGTTAGTCTTGTGGTCAGTCTAAAAGAAGGAGAGTGAACATCATTATCGCGAACAGAGAGCTTTGCATCGGAGAGGATCTTACTTGAAGGTTTAATAATCATTGGGGACATATGAAACAGCTCTATAAAATTTTAAAGAGCATTTCTGGAATCAAAATCGATTGCTTCCATTTTCCTCTATAGCATTTTCTCGTCCGTCATTACTGACATCTCTGAGAGGGGTGATTTCTTAGTTATAGTTGTTTATTTCATGTGCGCATAGAACGTTCTCTCTTCTTCCTTCTCTATATGAGATTGCATTTTATCCTTTCTTGCCTTTTTAAAATCTTACTATTATCAACCGATAACACGAACCTTCAAAGGACATTGAAAAAGGTTCGAGATATCTGTTAAAACAAATGGACTGGAATTAAAGGAAACGTTGTTTGCTGTTTTTAGTGTTCATGCAGTATACTTAAAGCATCAAAAGTTCGTTTTGCCAAGGACGCCAAGGCAAAAATTTGCAACGTAGTATGTGTAAAACCACCGAGGAGAATGTTTTAGTTTTCCTTCCTTACCTCAATTTACCATATTCTAAGGGCATCAGAACGCACATAATTTTCAGCGGCATTACACTGAGGGGTCTATGGAAAATACTAATGAAATTCGCTCGAAAATCGCTGTTCTAATCTACTGATATTCCCGCCTACTCGGGATGTATTTGATGCGTTCTTTATTTAAAAAGGGCAGGACCAAACCTATAAATCAGCCAGCCAGTTGTTGTTACTAAAAATGCCTGATGGTAATTTTTTCAACTGATTGTTTTTGCAGCCACCCACCAAAGATGGTTAAGAGTGATGTTCATTACACTGGATTAGTATATAAACTATGGAAATTGTTATTCTAAAAATTGTTGTACTTTTCATATTCAACACAAAGTCCTAAAACATAAACCGTAACAATTAATTTCTTACGTGATCCGATGTTTTCTTTTTGACGTTCCGTATTAACGCTTGAAAACAGTTAATAAGCTACTCAACAATAAATGTAAAGGGTAAAATTACATTTTGTCATGCAGTGTAGTTTCCATTATATAGATATAGGCCAGACGACATTGATTGTTTTGGAGGCCGGGGGTTGCTTACCGACAAAAGCTAAGAGTAGGAAAGTTTGAAATAATAGGGAAACAGAATATTTCAATAGTTTTATTTAAAACTATATATTAAGCACGCGCAAATTAAAACACTAGGTTCAGGTTTATATCGCCAGGTAGAGTCATGATATAAAATCGATATTCTGTTTAACATAATTTCTTTCATTACTTCAGAGGAGATGATCTAAAGGCAGCCGATATATTAGTATTTTTCAGATCAGACTTTATAAAGCAAAATTTGCGTGCTTTATAGTCAATGATACATATTCTGTGGTTTTAAACTCTCAGACGGTAGATCGATGAAGAGAAGAGAAAATAATGGGGTATTATTTTTTCTTGGCGAGGAATAACGTCAAAGGGAGTAATCCGCCATGGAATGAAAGGGGATAAGTTTCTAAAAAAACTATTGTGCTGCGTTGGTGGGGGTAACAAGGTAATCCGGTTATATCAAGTGAGTTTAAATTGTAAATTGGCCACTGTAAAGAGTTCAAAAGCTAACGTTTCTAGCGTTAGCCCTTCGTCACAGCGAATGCAGGAATTGTGGGTTGTGTGTGGGTTTAATGCAGAAAGTGGAGCTGTGCTATTGATGGGAACATGGTGACGAGAAAAACACGAATAAATTAGTAGAATGAAAAGCGTTCGTTGACACCTATAGGGTTAAGAGCGCCGATTTAGAGGATAAACTTTTGTTCAAGAGTTTTGTGTTGAATAAGACTCATGCTATGTTCCATTTCAAATAATTTGAAATTTAATTCCTTGCATATGACTTTATTTATACCGATACCTGAGGGTGTACAAACGCAAAACATCTGCACAAAATTCTCTCTGTAATATTCTTTCAATAACACAACATCTCCAGTTTTGACAATTCGTTTAGGCCGGGTCCACTTAGTTCTCGCTTGCAACTGCTGGAGAAATTCTTTACTCCACCTTAAATCAAAATCTTATGCTAAATGCTGTGTATGTCTCCATTTCTTCCTACAAACTCTCCGAGTGGAGTCAGCACAAGCTTTGCCTGGCGATGCAGACGGTCCCGAAAGAGGGTCATTGAGTGTCTCCAAGGTCAAGGGTCTGTTGTCGATTATGAACTCAGCTTCACACAGGAACTCTCTCAGCGATTCTTCGTCTAAACACTTTCCAGGTTCCTTCATGGGATCGTTTTCCTTTCCCAGACACCTCCGAAGTGGGTGGCAGATGCTGGCTTTTTAATTCAATCGATTTTAGCCTCAAGGAGGATGCCTTGTTTATGTTATCATCCATTTCTTCTTTAGTCTTGTTAAGCTCGGTTTCCGCGCCAATGAAATTTCCTCTGTCACGGCGCATTTTTTGACAGGTCCTCTTCGATAGATGAATCGTCTCAGTACCTGTATGAAAGAATTGATCTCGAGGGAATCTGCTACCTCTATATGTACTGCTCTGCTACCATGAAAGTGAACAATGTTCCATATGTCTTAGTCGATATATTCCAGCACGAAACCTCCGTTCATCAAATATGAATCTACTTGAGGTCCCAACAATTCGAACTAAAACGTATGGGCAAAGAGCATTCTCCTACGCCGCACCGTATTTGTGGAATCAACTACCTGAATGCATAAAAAACGCCGAATCTGTTGACTCCTTTAAACGCTTATTGAAAACTTATCTTTTCAAAAATTAAGCCACCAGATTTTTTGATATCGTACGTTGTCAAACATATGTATAACACGTAATAACTCATTAGTTTAGATAGAGTAGCGAATTGCATGTATAGAATTTTTATTGAAATTTTGTTAATTTTGTAATTGTAAAGCGCATAGAGTTCAATTTTAATGCGCTATATAAGAACTTATTATTAAATTAAATTAAATGTCTTTACTACAGATCTTCCTGTCAAATATGCCAAGGACCCTAGAAATCTGTTCCACCCTATGTTAAGAGGGGTGTGGATCCACGCGCGACTTTGGTAAGTCAAGAATTCCTCTGCTGTCCCATGGTATCTCGGAGATAACGACATGTGGCACCAGTGTGTTTCCGCTGATAATCCAATAGCCACTGACACAAATTTCGTTGAAGGTGATCCCTCTTCCACTATTCTTCCATCTGTGTGAAGTGACATGACTTGACTTTGGCAAGAAGATCGGGGTCTTAAGAGGTTCTGACTGATCTGCCTTCCGTATTTGTCCACCAACTCTTATAACAACGTCTCTGTTTAGATGTCGATCCAGTTTGTAGTGAGACCTTAAGACACTTCTTTTCTTTGTCCAGTGCACGACTACCGTACTTGGCGTTTGTTTGGATGTTTGGGAGACTTCTAATTTTTGAAGGAAACACTTCTCTTTACAATTGCTTTATTATCTCTAATTTGGCTTCCTCTAAGTCGGCGACGCTGGCTCCTGTGTTAGCAGAGATTTCCTTGGTCGATCCATGCTCGGATGTACCATCACTGGGCTCCTTGGATAACACTTTAATTCTAAGTTTTCTCTTGTATCTCAAACAAAACACTACAGCTATCATTCTGCAAACTTGAGAATTTCCTTAATCTCTTGAGGATGTCGAAACTCTCTTTCACCGTACTTGTATTAACTGGAATTCTCTTGACCTCCGGAGAATCGAAATCTACGTGTTTTTCGTAGTTCTATTCCTTAAACCGGCTGTCTGTAGGTTCTCTGAGTGAGTCAGGAAGCCTTAATCCACCCTGATTTTTCTACAGAGTCTTTTGGTGATATGCCCCTTAAACCTTCGTCTATGATATTTGACGTAGAGTCTACGTAGGGCCACTATGCCGGGGTTGTGGCATCATGAATGAGTTGAACTCTATTGGCTTCATGGACATGAAAACAACTGAATTCGTTGCTTATAAATCTTCGAGCGACTTTACTGTCCATCAGATAGTAGTCCTTCAAAATGTCACCAATCTTAATAGATAAAGTGGCAACCGCCAATTCCAGCCTCGAGATGCTGATTGTCTTCTTTGGTTTCACGCGAGCCTTTCGCATAACAAACGAAACTGTGTTCTTGAGGAATTGAGTAACTGATATTCTATATACAAAGCTAAAAGATTAGGAAAAAAATATTAAAATGTTTAAACCAAACGTTTTCGGCTGTTTGCCATCATCAGGTTTCAAAATAAGTTACTGATGTTTTTCGTGTTTCCCACAAAATTATTGAAGTGGAATCCTCCGTTTTCAAAACTGGCTTGTCATCCTTTTCTAGTTTAATAGCTTCGTCTTCGGTGCTCGCCAATTTAAGAACATCGTACATTAGGACAGCCGACACCCTTCTAAGGGTGTCAGCTGTCCTAATGCCATACTCGTCTCCATTTTCTTCAGCCTTACGTGTGAGAGCATAGTTAGCATATGCAGGGGACGACACTGCTTCGAATAAGTATCATGCAATACTCTCCCACCTTCTTTTCCATGTCTCCGTCTGGCCACCACAGAAACTTGAGAAAGTTTTGATCTACCTTTCTCACCTTTACCTGAAAGAATATCTGTTCTACCTCTGCCATAAAGGCGTACTTCTCTTATCGTAATCTGGTTAGAGCGTCAACTAAGTTGCTGGTAACATCTTGTCTTTGAAGGAATTCTTATTCAAGGAGTGTCCTTCGAATGTCGCCGAGCAACCGAAAACCACTCAAACTTTTGTTGTTTATGCGGGTGATAGATTCCATGAATCGTTCTTCCGGAAGTCGATTTGCGGTTAAGTCGTCTCGTGATACCGAAAGTCTGAATAAACCATCTCTCCTAACATGGAAGCGCATACCGGAAGTGCACTTGCAAGACTCTTAGAAAATATTCCGCAAGTGGCTACGATGAGAGGGGGGGGGGGTGGAGGGGGGTGGAGGGGAGTGGGGGTGAAGATGTTTTCAACACTCGAATATTTTTATTCCTTTATTCCTTTATTTATTTATTCTAATGGCGTTAAACTTAACTTAACATAATCAACCACTACCCACAAATAGCATAGCTAGTCTCGGCGGGCAGTGTGTGGACGCTAAAACATCTTACATAAATTTGGGTTCAACAAAAGGTTCAATAAATATACAAGAAACAGAAATTGAATATTAAATCATTAATTTAAAAGCAGAAATGAAAGTATGAGATAAAAATACAGAAATAGAAACTCATGACAATAAATAGAAGAATACATAAGTTATACACTACTATTAACTGGATTTAACTTTTGACACATCATTGATTATTCGTTCTACGTCAACATAACTATCTTGAACTTGAAGATTTTGAAATAATATTGTTGTTAGCTTTTTCTTGAAAATATCTTTTGGAAGATTCTTTAAGTTTCCTGAGATGCTATTCCAACTTTTACAACCAATCCTTGAGAATAAGTTTTTATGTTGATTTAGCCTAGAATAGTTTATGTAATAGTTACCGGAAGATGAAGATCGGGTATTATGATTGTGTATTTGGTGGGTAAGAGTGAACAAGCCAGAAAGATTAGGGGGGGGTTAAATTGTTATGGACATCATGCCGATTAAGAAAGAAGAGAGTTTAACATAAAGCATATTAATTGGCATAATATTAGCTGATATAAAATAAGGGATGGCGTGTGAATTATAGTTGGCAAAGTTCATTAGTCGCACAACCCTTTTCTGGAGTATCAATATTAATTCCATATGAGACTTAGCTGCTTGGCCCCAAGCTACAAGCCCATATGATACATAAGGATAAATGAGTGATCTATATATATTAAGTAATGTCGAATATGGTACAAGATGCCTTAGTGCACAGATCATACCAATGCCTTTACTTATTTTTGATGCAATATGACTGATATGATGTTTCCAGGTAAGGTTACTGTCAATAAGTACACCTAAATATTTCACATGGTCTTTAAATGAAATGGTCAATGAAATGGTCAATGGTCCAGGTCAATGAAATGTTTACTATTATTATCATATATTTTCAGCCTTCCTTCAAAAGTGATGAGAACAACCTCTCCCAATACGGGATTACTGTTTTTCTGAAGAGGAATAATGCAAGACAGCTCTCTCGAGAGCTTCGAGAGAAGGATATCGTTTCTTAGTACTACTTCAAAAACGAAAGCGAGGGTTTCATCAGGTTTCCAAACGCGAGAAAACATTTGAAACCACGAGGCTGCAGTCTGAGTGGTTTTATTGTTTTCGAGCGTTTGGAAACATGATGAAACCTGAGACACGAGTTTTTGAAATGACTTCGCCAAAGAAACAATATAAAATGTGCAATGTTGTATTTTTCCCATTTTTCTTTAAAATGCCTTTTATATGTGATTTGTTGTATTCAGCCGGCATTCATTGTATTAGTGAGCTTTTGTTTTCAATTATCCAGTGGTTTAGCGTTGCACCAGATTTGTATTTCAAAAGCGTTGTGCACTTGAAGTAATTTACACATTGTTTTTGCCATGGCCGAAGGAAGGTTTTGCTTCCCGAAAACAATCTAGGAGGAAGAACTTTGCGTAGAGAGAGCAATACCAAAGTCTACTAGACATAAAAATAAGTGGGCAGTAGGCATTTTGACGATTGGCAACGAGTGCAAAGTGTCAAGTTCCCAATAGTCGAAAGGTTGGTGGAGTTTTTAAAGAGTATGAAGCTGTTTGAGTTATCTATGAATATGCCGGTTAAGAACAATTTTATCACTAGCGATGAAAACGTGATGAAACACTAGTTATTTTCAACCGGTGTTCCCTTGAGTTTCAAAGTCATCCACCTGACCCGAATAGAGCGCTCTGGTTGGCTTATAATGTTATGAATTATTAATGAGTTTGAGACGTTTACTTCTTGTCATTTCAATTCACTTCAAACATTCAGTGAAACAAGAACCGATTTTCTGCATGACAACATCCTCTCCTTAAGCTCTTTTTTTTCCGCGAGTCGAGGATTATGAGTGCTAAGAGCTCGTGCCTTGACTTTTAAACCACAAATTTACATAAAGGGATAAATTAATTAGTGCTGCACTGTACTCATGATCATTTTCGATTTATTGCACTGCGTTTGGAGATCAATGCTTTTCTATGGTTCGCTTGACTTTTTTTTTAATAAGCAGATAATACTGTTTTTGAGCAAGGAAACTTATCAAGTAAAAATTTATTCAAGAAAACTAGGACAGGTCTACGGAATCCGAAATTCTCTCCAGAAAGCTTTCTTTGATAATTTTTTTAAAACTTTTTTTTTTTATGTTAAAGAAGAGCTAAGAGTCCAAGAGTGCATGTGAACTATCCATCCCCTTCACCTGCCTTCCATTACATTTGCATTGGAAAATTTCTACCTCGTAGCTGCTTTTATACGGTGATAGTACATCGTTGCTCTGATCTGGGATATTCTCACAAGTGTGAGATGGATTTGACGCGTTCCTTACACAAGACAGGTTCCTTACTTACAGCCATCTCAGCAGGATATTGTTACTGAAAATGCCTGATGGTATTTTCTTCAAGTGTTTGATCATGATTAATAATTCAATTTCCTCTCATTTGTGGGAACGTACTAAATAGCTCTATGAAATTTAAAGAACACTTCTGGACTTAAAGCCTAAAATCTCAAATTTCAAGATCGAATTGCTAACTTAGTGAAAGTAAGCATTCCTTGCATCGCCGGGGACTCTCTTCGCTGCCTTTGAACCCTTTATTCAGATAGGGGCGGTTCTTCAAAGAGCAAAAGATGTTTTTTCCTCAATCCAAGAAATTTTTTTGGAATTTTTCTCTCCCTTCTTTAAAGCTATGAGCTCCGCGAGGCTAATTTCGCCGGTTGTGGTAATCATTGTAATTATTAGGGGCGTGAATGTTTAGCGCTCAATATCGAGACCTCTCCTTGAGTACTGGCTGTTCTTTTCATTCTGATGCATTCTGTAGATCTCTTGTGGCTCTATGTTCTTAGGATTCGGCATTTGGGTGGCAGACCCTGACATCAGGGAATTCCGATCGTTGTTGTTCGCAGAATCCACATGCGTTAAGGTTCAATCTTGCACCTTTTCCTTTGTCAGCAGCCCCTCTTTTCAGCTGTTTACCACTGTTGTCTTGAAGTACGGGACCAACTTCAACATCGCCGTATACCGTACTCAACAGTTCAGCTGCCAGATCTTTCGGATCATTCTGTCTCTTTATGAAAATCCTTCTCGTTTACAAATCATGGCGTGGTGTAGCATAAAAACCTCCCCACACACACGTGGAGGGAATATTTTGATAGTTTGTAAGCAAGGAATTCCTATTTATTTACGTTGAAGCCCAATTCTTGGGGAGACAGTACTGTCAGCCACGCCACTGACCCTTTTTCAGCTGTTAGGTCCAGCGTTCGCATCGCGCAGAATGCCTTGACACATCCTGTCTCTTTGACTGATGAAGCGTTCTCTACACTTGCTTCTCGGCCTGAATTTCCATGGCACAGGCTTTCAAGACGGACTCGGATCGCAAGGATATCCCTATCTAGCTGACTACACTTGTGGTACTTACATACATACATACATACATAAACTTTATTTTTTCTCGAATTTAAGAGTAGCTTATAAAAACTAATTTTAACTAACGAACGCATACTTTGCAGCAGACTTAAAATCAAGCTCAAAGGAAAAAATTGTCTTAACTAAGAAGGCAATTACAAGCCTATAGTGGCCACCGTCCCCTTCCACCTTCCCCAGCTTTTCCACCTCGATGCACGATGGGAAATCAGGCTGAGAAGGGCTTGAATGGATTAATATATCTTAATATTAGTCCGATGTGATTAAGGTAGATAAAAAAATAATAAACAAAACAAATAAAACCATATCCCTTTTACATGTAAGACGAATTAAAAGCTTAGCCTTTTTGCATCGGTGGATACCAGATCTTTCAAGACTGATATATCAAGCCATAGTACATTTTGTCACTTTGTTCGACTGTTTAATAATTGTAATGCTTTAACTGATATTAATATCTCGTATATTTCCCGGTTATCCCCTCTCGACCTCCTTTTACAATGCCAGCAGGATTAAAGTTAGGAAGCATTTACTTTAAAATTTTGACTTACAGCTCTCTTAGGTTGATATTATTTATGAATATGTCATTTGGCAAGTCTTCCAAATGGTTGTTGTCCAAAAACCTGTCAACAAATGAGTCAACTAAGTACTCTTAAGTGGCTAGAAATGTTTTGCCATTTGAGAATACCCGAAACCAGTCGACCTTGTATATCGCCTGATGATGACTAGCAGTATGCAGTCGAAACGTCGTGATTCACATCACGTGACCACATCGTGAGACAAACTATAATACTTTATCGTTATAATGTTGGTGTTTTCCAGGAAATATTTTTCTTAACCATGACTATTACCAAATATGCCTTTGACTCTCTTGTGAAAGGAATGCAATTCTATCGAAAAATATATGCCTTTGGTCATCTTTGGCTAGAAAATTATCGCGTGGGAAAACAGTTGTCAGTTTCTCGGGGAAAATCATCTCAGTGACAGATGGTAATAGCATTAAAAGTTAGTTTTCACCCCAGAACATGACCGTGTAAAATCGTCGTTATGTTTTCGACTTTGTAAAAAATGATGTGATAATCACAAACATAGCATCAGATGAGAGCTGGGGTTTACCCCAAGCAAATCTGTCAACTATAAATGCGCTATTCAACGCAAGTGAGATACGGATTGCTCATAGATCTTTCTTATTACAACAAAATATTTTATGACTAATCTCAAACCTTTGGCAAAACTCGTCATTTCCGAAAAAAAAAAAACATGGGCTCCTCCATTTTTAAGAGGGCTGCGCAAAGCGTAAATATCGACGCTTTGCAATCTCGCTTCCCTGGATGATATTTTATAAATTAAAGCCTTTCTTTGTTTTACTGGATCTTCGTTTCAACCAGACTGATCAGTTTTTCTTACGGAAAATTATCATGGAAAAGCTTTTAAATGCGAAATTTAGAAGTGCAGTGATTGAGAAGGTGACAGTTCAATGAAACTAGAACGGGTCTGTAGAAAATTTTAAAATCGCTGTAATATGGCTGCTCAGATCTGATGATATTCTCGCTCGAGTGGGATGAATTAACGGTATCTTTACTCAAAGAAGGCGGCTTCCAAACTTACAAGTAAGTCAGCAGGATGTTGTTATTGAATATACCCGACGGTAATTTCTTCAACTGGTTGTTTTGTACAAACCTACCAAAATAATTCAAAGTGCTGTTAACCACATTGTTTTCGTGAACAAAGTTCGAGACATTTGTTTTCTCAAAATATTGCACTTTTTCTCGTGTTCTGATGTAAGAACATAAAAAATGGCCCGTAGTAGAAAAAATAGGATAACCATGCAGCTATAAACACATCGCTATTATGTGCAGTTTTCATTATGGGAAAGGCCATACTGATTGGAAGGAGGGAGGGAAGACAATTTATCAAGAAAATTGGTAAAGGAAAATGTTTTAAAATAATTGCGCACAATCTCTCAATAATTATGTCTAAGATTTTAAACAGTGGTTCATTCTTAGCGGCGAAAAGATACGCCTGTTCATTGCCTCATATGCTTGTAGTGAGTTCCAACATATAAGTCACAGGTTAACCATGTTACAAATTTACTGCTAATCAACAAAATTTGTATTAAAATTTCTCGTACACTGTGATACTTTTTCATTGGCGCTTTGGAATAAATTCACTCATCGGTTGCCACAGGTGAGTCATGTGATTGTTGACAATCTTGAGTATATTTTTTGCATTGAATGATTTCCTACAAACACTTTGATTGGTTCATTCAATTTCTGTAAATGACTCTTCATTCTCGGTGCCTCTGTCCGATCAGAGCTAAAAATGTTTACTGTCAAAAAGTATTTGTGATCTATAGATCTTCTGGTATCTTTCCCAGTGCGACATGGTTTACAGGCATTCTTTACAAAACGAAGGAAGAGTCCTAACTTACAAGCTGACCAGCTTGGTATTGTTTTGGAATATGCCTGATGGCATTTCCTTCAACAGGTTGTTGCTCATTTCCCTACCAAGAAATGATAGAACAAGGGTGATGTTCATTACGATGTATTTTTTAACTAAGTTAAATTATAGTTCTTATCTGGTAGTCCATTATTTTCTTATATGCTTTAATATGGGGGCTCAAACAGACCCATATGATTCTTTCTTTTCTATCAGCTATGAATCTAATCTATTTTGTGCTTTACTAAAGCTGTAAGATGAGGATTTTTAGATTGTGTAACAATCTTATATTGGGGGCTCCATTTAAACCCAGAGCTTAAAGGAAGGAGGGTACTAAGCAAACATCCAGGGTGGGAGAGGTGGGAGAGGTAGGTTCCAATTTTCTTGCGGGAAAGCTAATCTCAGAAATTTCTTGCCCCTCCTATGTCTATGCTTAGCGACGCCAAAGCATCATTGGTGATGTAGTCGAGGTAGCTGGAAGTTTCGCCCGTTGTAATTTTTCCCCACCTCGCTAGGTTGATGGTCCAGGTGAGAATAGCCCTGCGAAGGATTGTTTTCGGAACCAGTGTCCAACGTTTCGATAATTCCGGCGGAAGTCATCGTGTCATAAGGGTCAACTGAAAAATTGTTGTCTATTGACAACAGTCCTCCTTAGGACTACCCTCACCCGGACGATCAGACTACACGATCGCACCTCAGTCATTATAACATAACCAAAGTAGAGCGTGCGCTCTGATTGGTCAATTTAGCGTCCCCCATTTGCCCATGGGTGTGCGCTCCTGACGTGAGCAAATGCAAAGACTATTTTTCCGCGCGCGTTGTTTTTTCTGGTCACGTAAGATTTGTTAAATAAAAGGGAACTCGTTAGCTACAAGGTATCAATGTTATGTTATAAAACAAATGGTAAACACCACAGCGTACAATATTGAGTTATGGATGCACCTGGGAGATTTTCTAAGCACTCAAGAAGCTAGAGTCGCTCTCGGCTATCGCCTCGCGCGACTCTTACGTTCATTCGTGCTCAGCAACCTCCCGCGTGCACCATAACTCAATAGTGTACGCTGTGGTGTTTACCATTTGTTAATTGTCACTGACAGTAATAAATTCAGGTATATTTAAGATGTTCGTGTAAAGGCTGGGGGAAGCTAGTCGTGCTTTTTGAGAGCTAAAAAGGCTCGGCATTGCTATCGTAGAAAACTCGGAGAGGAGTTCTTTAGTTTACTGCTACTCGCATTCCTATTAAAAATAATTACAAAAGTGTCGAATATGGATATTGTTGTCCACTACAAGATCTATAAAAAGGGTTCTTGGCTTACAGCCATCCCAGCTGAGTATAATTACTGAAGATGCCTTGGGGAAGGTCTCTCAGCTTGTTTTTGTTTAAGTACCTATTAAGAAATCGTTAGAAATGTGCAAATTACCTGCAGAACACAACCGTTACGATAAGAATGACACCTAAACGCTAAATCTCTTGATTGTGAAAACCATACATAAGGAAATGAATAGAGAAAGCAACTAATCGATAAATTTGAAGTCATTGAGTCAATACCTTTATGAAACCTTAACGTGAAGTATTTTAATGCCTTTGCTGCACTTGGACACTAGACAAAGATTAACGGCTAGAAATAGCATGATTATGATGGCGGGCACGTGGTGTCTGACCGTATCTTGGATCATAGGTTACTCTCTTCAGCGTAATGACCCATTACCGCCAGAGTTTTTGCCGCTTTCTGATACATATGCTAAGAGCAGCACTAGCTATAGCTAGCTATTGGCTCATGTAGTGCTTCTCATGGTTGGCGTTCTTTTACTTCCTTTGGTATTGAATAATTGCTTTATAGTTAAAATTTAGCTTATCGACGAATTTATTCCTTGTCCGTAGTCATACAAAGAATGCTGTGTATCCCAGGCTTCAAAATAGTTACATTAATTGCTGTTTAATTATTAAACTAATTAAATTTAAAAAAAAAAGTAGCGTCGGCAGAGAAAGTACACTAGATTGAAAAGTTGATGTTTTTCATTTTTATTTTTGTGATGTAATAAAGAACGTTTCCGGCTCTGTTTATGTTCCAACCTTTGTTCAATTCAAATTGAGTTAGAACTTAAGAACATTTTAGATTCTTTGTTAGAGAGGTTTAACAACTTTATGCCCTCTTTGGTTAACTCAAGCAAGAAAATACTTCATTCTCTATTTTGCTGTTCTAATATACGCTGGGAATTAACTTTGCATCGTTTAGGACGAGCGCGGTACTAATTCTAAAAGAGGATCAAGTCAAGTGACTAAATCCCTCATGTAGACCTTATTCTTGAGCAAGTCCCTCTTAAATCATTCTAAGATTATACCCGTTCTTGTAGACCTTTGGAGAATATAGCCTGTCCCGTGTGAAACATTGTGCACATGAAGAATTCCCACGAATCGACTATCTGTCATCCTACATACTATTTTATCCAGGGGCTATCCTGATTGACTTGGGTAATACGACACGAAAGGGTATCCTTTGAAAATAAGGCCTTAAGGGGGGAGGGGAGTAGTTCTACAATAGCGTGAGAGGGATTCCTCTGAGAATATCGCTTTCAGTGGGGAAGCCGTCTTCGAGATCAAGTTTTTCTTGGTGTTTATAACTTTTTAACCATACTCACAATTTTTCCGTGGCAAGTGGAATTTTCCATGGAATTGAATGGAGATTTTTTCCACTGCAATTCACACTGATGCTGGTTTGCTGGAAGACGTCACATTTGCACGGGTCTGGGCATTCTAAAATAAGCAACAAATAACATTGTAAAGATGATTTGATTGGCAGTTAAAATTCGTCTTTAAAGGCTTCAGATTTGAAAGGGTTAAGTCCCTTGTTTTGGCAACGAAGAATACCTCATTTGAAATAAACATATCGGTAAAAGCGCAATTACTAGTGTTAGACCCGAGCACTTCGGTGTTAGGACGTAAATTACCCATAAAGAACGAGCGTGGTTCAAAAACTGAATCAAAGTTCTAAACTGGATCAAAAACACGAACTTAAGGTACGCTGTATGGAGGCACCAAAATCGACAGACTGTGGCATGGCAACTTCAAATGGTATAGAAATACGTTTAGTAATCATTTAATTACGCCGTCCCCTTCAACAGATAACCGATTTATCATTAAAACTTTGAACAAGAAAGAGCATATAAGTTAAATTAAAGGGATATTTAAAGATTACTATGAAAGATTAAAGAACATTTAACAACCAAAGTAGCTTAACCGTTTTTTTTTTATTTTTTGCGTGGTAAGAATTAAGCAAATTAAAAAGTTCACGGAGGTTTACACAATCCAGTTATCAAAAGTACTGACATAGTTCTATGAAGCAATGAGACCTCACCTTCAACTCTGAGGCTGATGTTCCTTTTAAATATCTTTCCATCTCTTTGTAGCTCGCAGCTGTAATTCATGTTGTTCATTTCCGAAGTTATTTTTAGTTGAAATGTTATGCTGGTACTATTTTGAACAGCGACACCATTTTTTCTCCATACAATGTATGGAGCCGGTGCACCTTTCACTGGGCACCATAAAAAAGAGGTTCTGTTCAAAAATACAAACTGCGTCTGTGGTGCTTGTTCCATGGTTGGATTGACTATATAATGTTTCAAAGAAAAAAATTTTGAAATGATTATTGCATACAGAACAACTAAACCTTAGACACATGCATACATACATATGTTATTCACCAGGCAAAGGGTCCATATTGGGAAAAACTGTGCCCGAAGTCTTGAGTACCGCCCGAGGCCGTTGGCCAAGGGCAGTATTCAAGACAGAAATGTTTCTTCAAAAACAGTCAATGTTCTACGAAAGTGTCGTTTACTTCCGTCGACGATTAATATATGTCCTGTATTACATGACGTTGTGAGCGCAGATAAGTTTCGTGTAGGCTTACATCAAGTATGAAGAATAAAGGAGCACATGGTCGAGTAGTGTGTTAACTTCGTACATGCGAACTTCAAGGCGAGTAATTCTGCAATTTATGCATTAGGAGGATACAACATTGGCGACGAGGATACATCTGTGAGACACACGATGTCTTCGAGCGAAAATGCCGCTTCCAATGCGATTCCTAAGTTCGATTGTCACTCGGAACCTGCTACGTTGGGACCACGCTGGACGCGATGGTTAACATCTTTTGAATTGTTTGCGGATGACAAGGGCCTAATCATCACTGAAAGTACTAATGCAACAAGGAGGCAACGAAGAAGAGCTATGCTACTCCATTTAGCGGGACAAGATGTGCAAGAAATTTTCTCTACTATCGCGGACACCAGCGACGCAACCGATTATTTTCTCCCCAAAGTCAACTCCGCTTTCGCTTGCCAAAAATTTAACCGACTCCAACACAAGCCAGGTGAGACTGTCTTGCAGTTTGCAACCCGACTGTGAAAAGAAGGGAAGGACTGTAATTTTGGGGCAGACTTTGATAATAAGATAAGAGATGCGATCTTACGCAAATGTAGGTCAGATTATGTTAAACGTAAGTTACTTGAAGAAAGAGAAGAACTTACTCTCGCACGCACATTAGAACTTGCAAAACAGTGTGAAAGTGTAGAACACCAAATGTCGCAGCTCAGCACGAGTGAACAGACTAAAGAAGCACACAGGGTCTATGAAAAACCTAGAAGACCAAAAGGTCAACAAGGAAATTCAGAAAACAAGAATAGAGACAGTCAATGTTCTCGTTGCTGATGGAGTGGTCACCTGGGTGGAGATCCAAAATGCCCCTCCAGAGGTCAAACATGTAAAAAATACAAAAAGAAAGGTCACTTTGCTAGTGACTGCAAAACCAAACCAAGGAAGCCAGGAGTTAACCAGGTGCAAGAAGAACACCAATCCAGTGGGGAGCAAGTAGATTATGCATTCAGTGTCACCAATGAAGCTTAGTCAAAGATACTCAAATCGTCTGTGGGAGGAGTACAATTAGAAATGTTGGCGGATTATGGGGCCACCAACAACATCGTTGATGAATGTACATGGGAAGATCTGAAAGCTCAAGTGTAAATCTCAAGCCGCCCCTGTCGACAGAAAATTGTATGCCTATGCATCCAGCAAACCCAGTAAAAGGTCGCTCCGTATGCGAAGTACTAGTGGGTAAAGGAAGAGTCCAGGCCAAATTCCTAGTCATCAAAAGGGAATACCTCTCCTGAGCAAAGGCACCGCAATGAGGCTGGGGGTGCCGAAAATGACATCGCCACAATCGCTGAAAGCAAACAGACACTGCAACAAAAATTCCCTGAAGTGTTTAATGGGATCTGAAAGTTGAAGTCCAAGCAAGTAACATTGCCTATAGATCAGGCAGTGAAACCAGTAGCCCAACCCCAGAGGCGAAACCCCTTCAAAAAAAGGTTCAGGAGTTGTTGAATTGTGATATTATAGAGGAAGTAGACGGGCCTACACCATGGGTAAACTAAGTGGTGATCATACCGAAGGTAGATGCTGGCATACGACTCTGCGTTGACATGAGGCAAGCGAACAAGGCTATAATACGTGGTAGATACCCAATACCAACTATAGATGAACTGCTACACAATATGAATGGTTCAAAAGTCTTTAGCAAGTTAGACCTAAAGTAGGGATATCACCGATTGGAACTAAGTCCAGAGTCGCGACAGATGACCACATTTGTGACGCACAAAGGCTTATGCAGGTACAAACGTCTATTGTTTGGCGTGAGTTCGGCGAGTGAGCAATACCAACACGAGATATCCACAGCTTTAGCTAGCATAGAAGGGGTCGACAATATCTCTGACGACATCATAGTACACGGTCCGGATCAGGCAACTCACGACCAACGCTTGCATAAGACAATGGAACGTCTCAAGCAACATGGCCTAACCCTCAATGCTGACAAATGCCTGTTCAATGTCAACAGAGTGATTTTTATGGGTATTCTTCTCTCTGAAAAAGGGATTGGCCAAACAGAAAAAAGAGTCAGAGCCTTGCAAGAAACAATGGAGCCTGCCACTGTCAGCGAAGTAAGAAGTTTCCTGGGATTGGCCAATTATAGCAGCAGATTCATTCCTCATTTTGCTACCATCACTGAACCATTAAGGAGATTAACCTGAAAGAATGCTCCATTTCACTCTGCACCCGAGCAGAAAACAGCTTTTAAGACCCTGAAACAGAGCATGGCTGACGCAGGAATACTAGCTAATTTTGACAAAGGTGCAGCCACTAAAGTCATAGCTGATTCCAGTCCAGTCGGCCTTGGAGCTGTGTTAGTGCAGAATCAGAATGAAGCATGGGTGACAATTTGCTATGCCAGCCGCAGCTTGACAGAGTGTGAGCGCAAATACTCCCAGACCGAAGAGGAAGCCCTTGCTTTCTTTTGGGAATGCGAGAGGTATCATGCATACATTTATGGCATGAAATTTGATCTAGTGACTGACCACAGGCCATTGGAGGTCATCTATTGTAAGTTACAAAACGTTTCCCGTGTTCAGTCCGCGCGGGACTGGTAATCTACGTCATGTATTGTTGATATTATGGTATGGACCATGTGCTCTGACCTCCAGAGGTCAAAGTTCGGTCCTAAGTGTTTGTTTATTTTTCTCATGAATGTTTTCTTCACGTTTCCTGCGAGTCCACAAATCTTGTGAGTATGTAGTCGCTGTAGTATTTTCGTTTCGCTTCGTTTTGTTTACGTTTGTTTCCTTTTTTTGTATAGTCAAACCAGATCTTCGTAATTAAAACCTTATTCGAGTATTCAAGTCTACATCTATGGGCCGCGTTCCAAGCCCTGTTCCCGCATTGAACGCCGGATAATACGCCTACAATCCTACGACTTCCAAATCGTGTATACTCCAGGGGAGAATAATATAGCTGACCCTCCTTCCCACCTGCTCAAGCAAGATAAAGTGGTGAATCATCCTCATGGAGTAGAAGAATACATTCGATTCGCAGCCATCAGTGCCACTCTCCAGGCATTAAGTACAAGAGAGGTTGAAGAAGCATCTGCAACAGACGAAGAATTAGAAATCCTGAGAGAAGCGATTAAAGCAGGCCGATTTGAGAAATAGAAAAGATCGGATCCCCTAGTACACTTAAAATTGCTTCATCTTTACATGATTTGAGAATGCAAAGAGTACGCACCAGCCGCAGGAGAACTGTGTGTGATTGGACAGCTGGTCTTAAGAGGTACCCGTATTGTATCACTAAACAAATTCAGATGTCAGGCAATCAGCTTAGCCCACGAGGGACACCAGGAATCGTGGGTACAAAGCAAAATTTAAGAAGTAAAGTGTGGTGGCCTCATATGAATTAAGTGGCAGAGAAATTCTGCAAGTCCTGTCATAGATGTCAACTGGTATCTCGCCCAGACCCACCCGAGCCATTGAGATCCACCACACTACCAGAAGGACCTTTGCAAGACCTAGCCGTAGATCTTCTAGGACCACTTCCATCTGGATACTCAATTCTCGTTGTTGTGGACTGCTACAGCCGTTATTATGAGTATGCAATCATGATGTCAACCGTCACAGAGAAAGTAATCGAAAACCTGGAGGAAATTTTCAGCCGCCATGGCCTACTTCTGACCATCAAGTCTGATAATGGTCCACAATTCCGCTCAGAAGAATTTCGCGAATATTGTAAGCAGAATGGAAATGTTCATATGAAGACCACACCAAAATGGCCTCAAGCCAACGGGGAGATGGAGAGAAAAAATGCATCCCTGATGAAGAGGATTGTAAGTGTGGTCTTTCTTCCATACACCAAAAAACTAAAAAGTCAAATGAGACGCTTTAACTAAACCAAGGGGATTTAAAGCGTTATTTTCTCATTGGATTCCATCGGTTTTTGTTGCGCAATTTACTGTGCAAATGTCCAAATTGATCATAAACGGACTTCCAAGGAATCACCCAAAGCGTTATTGAAATAGAACTCAAAACTTCGCTCTCCTTTTTCCAACGAACAAATTGTGTGATCGAATTCGGATTTTTGAAGAAGGAAAGTTACATCAATTAAATCATTCGAAAACATATACCTCACATTCTAATTACTTGAGATTCTTTTTCCAAGCATTAAAATTAATCACTGATAATTTTTAAGCAACATGGCAACCCATTTAATAGCACATTTGCTATCACAACTTCAGTTCTGGTGGCAACGAAAGTGATTTGAGAGAGAAAGAAAGGGAAGGATTTATAGTATTGGACCGATACTCATGGTCTTAAAATAAGTGAGGAGAATTTGCTACCTTTCTGATCAAAAAATGGATAAATATTCTAGTCGGATAAGGACGAACTTATAAACCGTAGGCCCCGTCTCCTGCAGGGTTAGGGGTAGGAGACGTTAATTTCCCAAGCACGAGATTACTGTGTAGTGGATGTCCTCCCCTGGGGCGAGATGGGTGGGAATTGGCCCTGAAAAGCCCCAAAGGGGGAGTGGTCAACTAACGTATGTATGTATGTATGTATGTATGTATGTATGTGTGTATATGTATGTATCAAATATTTATCGGCTTGAGGTCGTGACCCACGTCTTTGCTTAAAAAAAATGCCAATCTGGCACAACAAAATATATTTATGAAAAATGACAAAGATGGTAGGATGTACTCGGCGACTCACGAAAGCGGTGCAGTGCCCGTGAGAAGAAATAGGGAAATTTGGACCGCTCTAAGAACCAACCAGATTGCAGGAATCGTTACCGTGCCCTCTGAAAACAAAATTTTAAAAAAATCATCCTAATCCTGACACAATTCAATGTTCAGGCCGAAGTAACCTGTCTTCTTCTCCGTCAGATTAGCCATCTGATCCATCTAAACCATCGAGTTCAAAGCGCCTCATCCATTCGAATTTCAGAAGAAGCTATCATGCAGTGCACGTCGAATCCATCAACAGGGCAAACAACCAGTTGACAAAACTACGAAGTTCTACAAAATAAGCGACCGCAATTATAAATCATTGCTGAGGAAATATATATAGAGAAGGAATATAAGAAGGCCCCCTGCGAACACAGAGAAGCATATCAACGTCGAAGCGAAAGCCATCGCTTAAACCCTGAGGCTAGATGATAGAGTCGAATCAATGGCACCTAAAGAATCATTCCTCTCCTTGAAATACCACAAGGACAATTTCCAGAACAACTCCACATGCCGCCTGATTAATCCAACCAAATCAGAGCTAGGCAAAGTAAGTAAGCAAATCCTTGACGAGATTAACAAAATTATTATCAGGAAGGCCGAAATTAACCAATGGAAGAACACAAAGGCGACCCTTAATTGGCTCAACAACATTCCTAACAAGGACCACCACTCGTTTATCGCCTTTGATATTATAAATTTCTACCCATCTATTTCATACAAGCTTCTCGACGACGCTCTAACTTTCGCAGCCTCTTACACCGACATCTCCGCAGAAGAAAAACTATTCTTCACACCAAAAAAATCACTATTGTTCAACGAGGACACCTCATGGAGCAAGAAGCATTCACCAACCTCATTTGATGTAACAATGAGCTCCTTCGATGGCGCGGAAACCTGCGAACTAGTGGGATCATACTTGTTAAACCAGACCCGAACGTATAAGAAAACAAATAGGCTTGTATAAAGATGACGGCCTAAGCGCGTTCTAACAAACACCAAACTGATTGAAAGAATCAAGAAAGATATTTGCAAAGTGTTTACCTAAATGGCTTCAAAATAACAATCGAAGTGAACAAGAAGATCGTCAACTTTCTTGATGTAACATTGAATCTGAATAAAAGAACTTACAAGCCCCATGCAAAGCCCAACAACACAACGCTCTATGTATATGTGCACGATTCTCGCAGTAAAGCACTATTTAAGCAATAGTGAAAATCAGGCCTGAAAAAACTCAGGCCTGTACGGGATTCAAACCACTGACCTCAAACCATAACGCTCTATGTCCATCGTGAAAGTAATCACCCAGATTCCATCATAGAGAACATTCCCCTACCGATCAATAAAAGGCTCAGCGAAATGTAATCAAACAAAGAATCCTTCGACAAAGCGATCCCGTTGCATCAATAAGAGTTACAAACAAGCGGCTACGAACACCAATTGAAATTCGAGGTACCAACCAACGACCACACGCGCAGCGAGAACAGAAATAAACGTAGAAACATAACGAAGTATAACGCATCCTTTAGTAAGTGCGTAGCTGCTAATATGGGAAAGAACTTTTAACGCATCGTAAACGAATCATTCACAGCAGGACACAATTGAGAAAAATCTTCAACAAGAACACTGTGAAAGTGAGCTGTTTGTGCATGCCAAATTTAGAAAGAAAATCAGCGCCCACAACAAGCCCATCCTTGAGAATTCACAATTACAAGGAAGGTCATGCAATTGCAGAGACAGACACACTTGCCCGTTAAGGGGTAAATGCCTTACCCAAAATGTGATATACTAAGCCACATGTGAAGGTGTAGTCTGATCGTCCGGGTGAGTGTAGTCCTGAGAAGGACTGTTGTCGGTGGAAGTGACTGACGTTTCGACAACCTGTGCGGAAGTCATGAATTGTTCCGACTGCCAAGCCTCCTACATCGGTGAGACTGGCAGAAACCTCACAACAAGACTGACTGAACACAGACGGGCGACGAGGAAAGGTGATGTCAGCAATCACATTGCTGAACACCATCGACTTACCAACCACAACATTGACTGGAACTCTGCGCAATGCCTAACCTACAGCACTGACTATTTTCAACGACTGACTCTGGAAAGCTCGTTTACTAACTTAGAACAGACTCCCCTAAACAGATGTAAACAACTACCCGCTCCATACAAACGACTCATTTACGACATAAACATCACAAACGACCGAAAAAAAACGACCTAACTTTACCGACAGATCGAAACAGACCAATCACGACCGACTTACGTCACTTGAGTCTTACAGCCAATAACATCACGGCAAAACCAACCGATCATTTCACACGAACTGGAATAAGAACATTCTAGTGAAAACAATCATTGACTTGACTCTGATGATGACTTCCGCACAGGTTGTCGAAACGTCAGTCACTACCACCGACAACAATCCTTCTCAGGACTACACTCACCCGGACGATCAGACTACACCTTGACATGTTACCCCCGGGTTCAAACCATTTTCTGCACTAAGCCACAGTTGAAAGCCGTAAGGGAAACGAAACATATATCGAACTTACTTTTTGAAACAAGATTCCGCAACCTCACGGCGTCATTTGAAAACGAAAACAAAAAGAACGCAACTGAGTTAAGTAAATACATCTGGTCTATAAACGATACATGCCTGTTTCGTTGTGGACTCTGTTAGTGAAGAATGCAGTGAAATTATAGAGATCTTTCCGAGTAAATTTCAACCACATGTATCGCTCACTAGATCGCACTACTCCAGTTCCGTAATCTCCACAGAATTCACCAAGAAGATTGGCTGATTGATTACTGCCATCCCGGACCTTTAGGGAAAACTCCGCTAAACATAGTCGCGGGATCAGATTGCGCATAGTAAAGTTTAGTTCCACATAATGTCCTGATGGAACAGAAAGAACTTGTTTTTCACCAAACTCTTGGACTTTTTCCCTTCTTTGTGCTTGCCTAGCGTACTCCAACAAACCTGCATTGACGGCAACAAGTCAATTAGTTTGGTTACAATTGATGGTTATCGTAAAAAAGAATCGAAATGGTGTAGAAAGACCAAGAAAAAGAAAGAATGTGTTAGTGAACAAAACAAGGCCTTGAATACAGGTAGAGTTCTTTCTTCCAAGCACAATTACTCCTTTCATTAGATGTTACAGACTATTTGAAAAATCTTAAATAAAAACACACTTCACTTTAATTTATACTCCGCGCACAAGAGAGAGAAGCGGTACCTAAAGATCAACCTTTGCTCGAGCCAGGACAAAGCTAATGACGATTTCAAAAAAATCAAGGTAAATTGAATTTCAAAAACCCAAATATTCCTCTGCCGAATAATATTTACAGTAAGAAAAAGCAAATGCAAATGCAAAAAAAAAAAAAATTAACGTAGACGCTTTATAAACTATCTGGCTCAATAACGCAACAGACATCAGGGCTGGGGCTCACCAAGCTTGGAATAGAGCCATTGCATCAGCGAGTCTCCGATTCCAAATAAAAAAACTTGCAATCAATATAGAATTAAAACCGCAGATGTGGTTTCCGGTGAAAAAGGTGTATAGAGGATATTTAAGCAAATTGGTTTACTACTGGCATTTTAAGTGTAAATTATATTTCATTGAAATTATTTTGTTGAATTTGAATGAATTTTATTGAACGTGGATTTAATCTCACAAAAATGAAGGCGTCCGCAAGACATACAGCAGATCCTTATTTGGACTTCGATGGGACTCTGCTGAAGTGCACCCCATTTCACAAGTATGGTTTAAGTTGCATTACATGCTTATCTTTAAGCCGATGCCATCTTCGTTCACCCTCTAACTCTTCATTGCCATCCTTGGACGGATATCCCATTCATTATCTCCATTCCCTTCCTTACCGCCCACCCTACCCATGGGGCCTCCTCTCTCCCTCCATTAGAAAAAATTGGAATAGAGAACATAAAGGCATAATTTTACATCATGTATATAGTGTAAGCTTTCTTACGCTTTTTAATCGATGTTTTGCACATAACTATGAACGTATACAATATTCATTTTTTTCATATTCGTTGTAATTGAATGCTGAAAACCCAGTTCTTGGGAGAATTTAATAAAGCATTATCGATTATTATTTAAGTGCTTACAGAAAACAAGGATGAAACTCCACTTGGCCATTGAAGATACCATCACAATGTTGTTTGCTACAGAAGTAAAGTTGATATGCTTAATTTTACCTTGATATTTAACATAGATGTCTATCATTTCAGTAGAGATCCGTTGTTAACGTTTTGAACGCAAATTTGAAATTTAATATGGTTACAGTTTAGAAGCAGGAGGGTGGGGGCGTAAGAGGAGGGTTTAGCCCCCAAACAAAAATTTGAGCGTTTGGTTCGGAAAATATCGCTCACGCAGTCTGAAAATTGGCAAAATATTCAATCTCGGGATCATTTCACAAATCCTTCTATCAACATGGCGCTTGGCGAAATGATATGCTTTAAAACTTTTTTAAACAGCTTCCAGCCTGTTTTCGAGAAGCTTATAAACTGTAGCAAATCTCCTTTAAACTAGATAGCCAATTTAGGAAATTAGACATGATTTAATTTTTTCTGTGGGAACCCAGTCAAATGCAAAGCTGAAAGTTTTTAGACTGTTCCATATAGAACTGGTTGAAGAGTTCTATCCAGATATTCTTTTAAAATGTGTTGGTTAATTTGCCTCTATCATTCCCAAAGCAATCGGCACTCGTCTCATCGAAGGCTATGATAAGGACTTTGGTTATCCTTTAAAAACATCAGAACTATTTGCTCTGTATTAGAGACAATTCTGACCGTTTCATTTAAATTTAAGGGAAGTTGTCGTCAATTGACTCCCCACGCTTGACGATTTTCTTTATTTTCATCGGGCGCTAGCTTAAATGTTCTAATACTAAAAGCGGAAGTGATATGGTTGTCATCCATCGTTACGTGTACGTGGGTTACTTATCTTGGAACCACTGCATCATTCATGCACCGTAAACCAACATCAAGCCAACAAAGACTTGTAAATATAATTCTGGTAGACTCTGGGACAGCGATTTGCAATTAGTTTCTTTTTTATTATTCAAATAGAAAAATATGTTTTATGTATCTTTTTATCTTCGACGAATTGATTGACGTTTGTTTTTCGTAACCATTATTTTACCGGAGTTTGAAAATACTTGCTTGATTTAAGAACATAATGTACAACATTTACTTTTTTAACTCGGTTGTGGTAACTAATTGTATCTAAAAAATGCCTATTGTTTTGTTCGGTCCACTTCGTAGTCTGGGATCAACATCGAAAGAAGAAGATCATTTTTTTATAATAAGGGTTATTCTGGATATTTCATTAATGATTAATCTCGTTTTTCTCGATATTTGTTTCCTTGATGAAATGTCGATATTGTTGAGAGAGTTAGCCCTTTCTTACCTTCAAAAGGAATACCTGTAACCTTAAAATACAAGACTTATACAAGTACAATTCAGAAAAAAAACTGATGTTGGTATAATGTATTTTGGTTACCCAAAAGTAGCCCGATGTCAGTAAATAACATCTAAAAAAACAGCTTGGACATTTGAATTAAAAGTTATTCACCCCAGAGAAACTTACAATGATGAATTATTAATTCTTAGATCTAGAGCTCATATGACTGACAGATGACTTTTCTGCATTGAGAATTTAAACATAAATTGAATTCGGATCCTGTCTTTTTGTTCTAATCTTTCATTATTTTGCGATAGCGGAAAGAATGTCAGTATATATGTGTCAGTGAATAGCAAAACGAAAGAGTATCAGAAGAGGGTCTATGTCTGATTAAAATTCAAAAGGAAGAAGACGAAATGAAAAGAAAATATCCAAAGAACAGCTTTTTTGCATTGTTTTAACGTGTGAAGTAAGGAGGCCATCTGTGAAATAATTTGAATGCTTGTTTTCATCTGATAAGGAAGCAATTTTATGCAAACTTCATCTAAGTGGAGTCACAATTGTTTTTTTTAATTTTTAAATGAAAATCATTTGCTTTTCATTTTGATTAAGAAAAGAAAAAAATCAGGGCTCAAAAGCCAGTTCTTCTGGTTCTTTTTCAAAATTCTTGTCTTTTTTCATTATATCCTCAAAGACATGTACAAATACAGTCTTTATAGAGCAGATAATGGTTGTTTTCTTCCTTTCTCAGCCAAAGTGTCTCAGAAAATGATTAGAGACCATTCAAAGTATCTCCACAAGTAAATTTTGTCAGGTGTAAATCATGCAGGCCATTAAAATGCACATTTCTCTCAATTCTCACTAAAAGACCACTTAACAACGTGTTGAAGTAAGAAACATGAATTTTAATCTGATCATTGAACTGCTGAGTTAGAATTCAGTTACGAAATGAACCCTTGAAAACTTCATTGTTAATTTATGGCGACCGATAACAAATATTTTTTTGATTAAATATTCATTGACATAAATTTCCATAAGCATATTATATTCTTCGTATCAGGCAAAAGCAAGCCCCGCAACAAAGAGAACTTTCTACATTCCATACCTTGTTTGCTGCTTTACATACTCTTAACAAATAATGGTGCCATTTTATTCCTTTTGAAATGCTGAACGAAACCCAACCGTTGCGCAAATTAAAATATTATCTTCATATTGTGTATTTTTGATATGAAGTGGAAAGAATGGATGATGTGGTATGAATTTTCTTTCCTATCAACAAACTGCCTCTCATATCCCTTGTAATGTTTTCTAACCTTCAAGCAAAAAAAAAAAAAATTGATGATATTTTTAGAATTTTGAAAGACATAAATTGAAATCCTTGCGTTGTGGATAACTTATCTTTTTATCCACCACTCAGCTAATATTTTTTTCGTTATCTCTGACAAACTGCCTGCTTCTTGTTTTGTTCTGTGACGTAAGTGTTAATTGACTTTTTAATTCGATCAGGTTGATCGTTTTCCAAAATTCTCAACACCATTGTTCTTAACAATACAGCGATGTTGGTGGGGAGAAATGAGATTTTGATGAATTAAATAAAGTTTTATTACGAGTTTATTCAAGTTTCACTCATTTTGTGTTGTCCTTGTTTTGACAGCTAAGTGTAAAATTCACATCTAGAGCATAAGTCACAGACTCATTGTACTCTGGTTAAAAACTGAAAGGAATCAACTTGATTAAACATATAATTAGAATATATCAACAAAGTTGAAATGGTAAATTGGCCACCGTTACGATTACAAAAGCTGACGTTTCGAGCGTTAGCCCTCCGTCGGACCGAATAGAGGAATTGTGGGCTGTGTGTGCTTTTAAAGGCAGAAAATGGAGCTACGTTATCGGTGGGAACATGGCAACGAGAAAAACACGAAATAAATTAGTGGAATGAACAGCATTAGCGAGAAAAACACACAACGTTTCGATGACTCCATGTCATCATTCTCAAGTGAGAAGAGAATAAAAATGAATAGCTAATTTATACCGTACGAAGGTGACAAACGTAAAAAGTTAAAATTTTTTTTAAAAATCTAAATAAATTATTGCGCGTGTTGAGTTCATAAATGTAAATTATTAAATAAATAGTTTCGCGCGTATGAAATCCGATTGTTTGTTCAAAGAGGGCTTCATCTTCTTTATGAAAAGCATTTCATGAACTAAACAGTCCAGTTTCCCGGTGCACTTTTTAAGTAGGTTGAAATGCTTGGTCAGGTCGCCGATGGTTTGTAGGCTGTGGTCGTTCTTGAGATGTTTGCCGATGGCCGAATTACGGTGCTCATTAATACGTTGATGTAATTGCCGGCTGGTATACCCGACGTACTCTGCATCACACAGATCACATTTATAATTATATAGAACGCATTGTTGTCTAACTATAGGAGGTTTAGGCTCACGTACTCTGAGATCTTCACAGATTTTGCAACTCTTGAACACGGGATGAAGGGTGTGATCGATTTTGTTGCTTAGATCTGATGATTGCCTTTTTCGATCACACCCTTCATCCCGACCAGACAAAGTCTAAAAAGTGGTCTAACGCATCCGAGCAGTTCAGTGCGAATGTCATCAGAGAGGAACTCGGATCAAAGCTCAAGCAGAAGGCAACCTTGAAAGATGACATCAACGCGATTTATGACGAAATACGTCTCAACTGCTCGCCGCTCCAATGCATGTACATCGTAAGAACTATAGCAAACCTACGGAAGAAACGCATCGAGACTGTAATGACCAATCATACCAACAAGATAATAAGGCTATTGAACAAGGATCATGATGTCGACAAGCACATCCACAACATCTCGTCACACAAGCTCTCATTCTTTCAAAAGCTTGTTCTCTCCCGAGGTTTAAAGTTCTCCTTTCCACAACGCATATCTGCCATCGAGATAAAAGCTAGTTTTGAAAAACTCTACTGGAAACTGGAGCGGACACTTGCTGATGACAAGAAAGAGTTAACTGCCGCAACCCTCCGTTCTATTGCACTTAATTACATCGAGTGCAAATCACCGAAGCCGCCAAAACCACTTCAAAGGGCTATAAAGCAGTTGAAACGACTTGACAACATCGTCATCACGAAGCCAGAT
Source organism: Stylophora pistillata (assembly GCF_964205215.1). Taxonomy (NCBI): domain Eukaryota; kingdom Metazoa; phylum Cnidaria; class Anthozoa; order Scleractinia; family Pocilloporidae; genus Stylophora; species Stylophora pistillata. The sequence continues at coordinate 43,584,729 of NC_142520.1, read as the reverse complement.
AAAGGTACTGGTGTAGTCATCATTAACAAATCTGATTATATTAGCCTGCTGAGCCAAGCATCTATCAATGATACATCGAAGTTCACACCCGTCAGCCTGCAGAGACCAAAAACGAGAGGCCGCCCAGTAAAGCATTACCACCCTCTAGTGGAGAAGGAAAAGCACCTTGCATCTGTTGTACGGAAGATCTTACCAAAGCAGATTGCCGACTGTGTTTGCCAGGCTGGCTCACGCCTTGCCCATCTTTATGGACTCCCTAAGACACACAAAGAGAATCTATCGATGAGACCTATCCTATCTGTCACCGGCACTTATATCTATGCCCTCGCCAAGTGGCTTGATGACAAACTGAAGCCCCTGTCAAGCAATCGCTACACAATATCAGATACCTTCTCCTTTGCCGATGCGACTCAAAACCTAGTCATCGACGAGAATGACATTCTGGTATCCTATGACGTCACGTCTCTATTCACTAATGTGCCGCTTTAAGAGACGATCGAAATCATCGCTGAGAAGGCGTTCGCTGACAACTGGTTTAATACTACACACGACCTCAGCGTTACAAAGCCTGAACTGGTTCAACTTCTAGAAGTTGCAACTATGAATCAACTATTCCAATTTGATGGCAATCTTTACGAGCAGATCGACGGTGTGGCCATGGGTTCTCCATTGGGCCCACTTATGGCAAACGCATTTCTCTGTTCTATCGTAGAGAAACTAGATCAAGACAACAAGCTCCCTGAATTTTACAGAAGGTACGTGGATGACACGTTTGCTATTGTCACAAGTGTACCAGCGGCAGAAGATTTATTATCAACGCTAAATAACTGCCATCTGTCCATACACTTCACCATGGAGCTAACATCTAGAAAAAAGTCACCTTTAGTCGGTATGGAAGTGCTAAAGAAAGGCTGTAAGCTAGAAACTAGTGTTTATCGGAAACCAACAAACACAGGCCTATTGCTTCATCACCAGAGCCACATCGATAAAAGGTACAAGAAATCACTACTAAAGACCATGCTGAATCGTGCATTCCGCCTGTCGTCCACATGGGAGTCCTTCAAATCTGAATGTGATCATCTAAAGATGATGTTTACAAACCTCAAGTATCCCGACCACCTCATCAATTCCACCATCTCTCACTTTGTCACCTCAGTTAGGTCGGAAAACCCTGGAGTGCAAGCTCAATTATCTGTCAACGAAAATACTGTTCGCCGAGTGGTTTTGCCTTTTAAAGATCAAAAGTCAGCTGACGCAGTGAAAAGGCAGTTATCAGATCTAAGCAACAAAATCGATCACACCCTTCATCCCGTGTTCAAGAGTCGCAAAATCTGTGAAGATCTCAGAGTACGTGAGCCTAAACCTCCTATAGTTAGCCAACAATGCGTTCTATATAATTATAAATGTGATCTGTGTGATGCAGAGTACGTCGGGTACACCAGCCGGCAATTGCATCAACGTATTAATGAGCACCGTAATTCGGCCATCGGCAAACATCTCAAGAACGACCACAGCCTACAAACCATTGGCGACCTGACCAAGCATTTCAACGTACTTAAAAAGTGCACCGGGAAACTGGACTGTTTAGTTCATGAAATGCTTTTCATAAAGAAGATGAAGCCCTCTTTGAACAAACAATCGGATTCCATACGCGCGAAACTATTTATTTAATAATTTACATTTGTGAACTCAACACGCGCAATTATTTATTTAAATTTTTAAAAAAAATTTTAACTTTTTACGTTTGTCACCTTCGTACGGTATAAATTAGCTATTCATTTTTATTCTCTTCTCACTTGAGAATGATGACATGGAGTCATCGAAACGTTGTGTGTTTTTCTCGCTGTTTATTCTTAAATGTCTAAGAAAATCTAATGTCATTGGAATGAAAAGCGTTCGTTAATACTTGTGGGATTTAGACTGCCGGTTTGAAAGATGAGCTTTTTTTCAATAGTCTTACGGCTTTCCGTGCTACCAAAGTGCAAGGAAAGACCGCAGATTGCCATATGTTGCTTAGAATGATTAGGTAAATTAAAATGTGTAGCGACTGGTTTCGATGTGTCCTTGTCATTCCTCTCCACGTCGCGAAGGTGTTCTCAGAATCGGTCACCTAGTCTTCTGCCTGTTTCGCCGATGAAAATCTTTTTGCAATAAGTGCAAGTTGTGCAATAGATTACATTGATGGAGGTGCACGGGAATTGATCGGTGATCTTAATGGATCGTTTGGGTCCCGATATTTTCTCAGAGTTGTGAATGAAAGCACACGTTTTGCATCTTGCACGAGCGCATTTAAAAGTGCCTGGTTGGTCATTAGTCTGAAAAGAACTTCTGACAAAAACATTTCCTATGTTTTTGTCGCGTTTGAATGAAATGAGTGGAGGCTGCGAAAAGATAGTGCTTGTCTCTGGATCGTTTTGAAGTAATTTATAGTTTTTAAGAATGATGGATTTAACTGAGTGGTTGTGAGGGTGAAACGTGAGAGTGAATGGAATGCGGTCGGAATCTTCCTTTTGTGACGTTTGTAGTGCTGAATGTCGATCAATAAGTTGGGCGCGGTGGTAACCCGCTTGAACGACAGAATCAGGGTAACCACGTTTATCGAAAAACTGGCACATTGACTCTGATTTGAGGTGGAAATCAGAGTCATCACTACATAAACGACGAAGTCTTAAAAACTGAGAAAAAAGAATGGAATTCTTAACGTGAGATGGATGCGAAGACGAATAGAACAAGTAATTATGCGAGTCTGTAGGTTTGTAATATACACTTGTGCATAAACAGTTGCATTCAATTGAAACTTTGATGTCTAAAAGGGATATAGAATTGTCAGAAATTTCCCAGGTATATTTCAGAGCCGGGTGAAAAGAACTAACTGCGGTTATGAATTGAGTCAGTTCCTCTCTGGTAGAGGAGGTGGCGCCAATACATTCGTCGATGTAGCGACCGTAGAGTTCAGGTTTGGAGCCGTGGTATTGGCTGAAAAATTGGTGTTCGACAAAACATACAAAATGATTGGCAGACCTAGGTCCCATTTTGGTGCCAATGGCTACACCATTGGTTTGTTTGAAAAAGTTTTCCCCGAATGAAAAACAATTGAGTGTGAGCACTAGTTCGGCTTAGTGTAGTAGTGTTTCAGATTTAGGTTCCTTAACAGTACGTTGATCAAAAAAATGTTTAAGGGCCAGAAGACCTTCGCCATTAGGAATGACAGTGTAAAGAGACGTAAACATACTTTGCTGTGGGGAAATATTTAAGAAGCAACGTTGAAGCAGAACACGGAGCATACATTCGTAAACAGGATCGATATCTGTACTGACAGTGTAGATATCTAGCGATAAAAGAAGGAAAGCTCCCCGCCTTTAAATAAAAAGAGCTCGTAATAAAATAACCATGTTATTCATCAATTTTAAAATTCAACGGTAATTCGCAAACGGTCACTACTCGTTCTTGTTGGCAAGAGAACGGCCATTGTTCTTTAAAAGACAGACGTTTCGATCTCTCGCCTATAATTTTGAAATGCTTAAGTCGTCTTGTTATATCATTTATGGTTCGAACGTCACAAGAAACTATTAAAAGTGTTTTATAAATTTTAAGACGTAGAAAAGCAGGAGAAATGTTACTGTTGCAATTTTGAGGTCTAACCAGTCTCGTTATTCTCACAGCCAATCAGCTTTAGTTTCTATAACATATATTGAAGATAGAAGGAGAAATTGCACTTTGCAATAATTGTTTCATGGCACATCTTCAAAGAAATTACAAAAGAAAAAAAGATTTGTATGCATTATGCGCTATCTATACATTCAGGTAAAAAGAATTATAGACTTGGGATATTTTTTTCCCACAGATAGACTGCTATAATTTCTTTTTCGTCTGTTGTTTTACAATTTCTTAATGAGTGGTAAACTTTTATTTTTGGATAACTGTATGTCCGTTACACTGTGAATATCATTGTTTTATAGTCTACAGACTGACTGCTTTCGTGTCTAATTTTCGTTCATTTGACTTTCAAATCTACGTCAAACTTGGAAAAACGCACAAGAAACATATTACCTTTTCGGTAAAATTTGCATTTCCATTAAAAAGTATCATCACAAACACACATTCTTATATGTCGAGGAATTCGGACCCTTTTCTATGTAGATCATTACCCTTAACTTTTACTATTTCTATTGCTGAAAATATACCGGTTTTGGTGAGGCAAAATTTAATTCTGAGAAATAATAAAAAGTGATGAAGGAAAATATTCATGTTTCAGTAATTCCGTGTCTCTGTTTCGCAGAAAACGACGGCGTAATGTGCATCAAAGGAATAACATGAGAATCACAAACACTAAGAAAAAAAATGCGAACCATGCGGGAGATAGAATAGTTCGGAATAAATATTGTGATAAATTCATCAAAAGCATCCATATCTGTGCATCCAAAGAAGATTATTTGTCATCGACCAAATTAATTCCTATTGCTTTCAAATCTAATTTATCTCAAGTATAGGGAGCGAGAGGGAATTGAATTAAACTAATATATAGGAAAATAACTGAAAGTAACAAAGCTCTTATGTTAAGTACCTGAATGTTGATTGTCCCTTTACTCTGTTAGAAACTGATCGCATTTATCCGCATAAGCAGAAGAGAATTATTCCACACAGAAGTAAAGATTTTTACAGCTGTTGTTAATTGTTGTTTTAAATAAATACAAAGCTAAAAGACAAAAATTTTCATCACGTATTTCGTTCCATTCGTTCAAGCCACGCGTCCATCTTAAAGAATGAAATTAAATCGTTGTTTAGTTTTCTTCATCTTTTAGTTTATTTTCTTTTTTCATAACTGGTTATTATTTTCATTATGGTATTTGACTTGCAAATTCAAATTATGCCAAATTTTCTCAACCGTAAATATTTATTTTCCGTTTTTATGAAATATAACTTATTTTATCTATTTATTTATTTCATTTTTGAGTCTGGAATTTAGAACTACTGATGTCACCCCATACTTTAAAGGATGTTCCTGTGTTATATTAAATGTCACTCAAAAACGAAAACTTGACTTCCGCGGTTGAATGAGTCTGTATTGAAAACGACTTGTCCGTGGAAAATAAATATGTTATTTGCTGGCAGTGAGGTTCTTATAGAAACGAAGTGCGGTGTACAGACAGCATTTACAAGTTTAAATCGGAGTTTTCCATCCTACGCTCCATCCTTCCTTCTTGCAATTTTTCACTACCTACGATTGGTCATAAATTGGTTTATTACCGGCAGGGGAGCATTTTACCACCCGGATGGTTCTTAATTAGTAGCCCCGTCATGGGTCATTGAAACGTATTCCCGTCCGTTGTCATCTAACAAGAACTTGAAACTTTGCTTCGTCAACTTTCGCAGACCTTCGCGTCCTCAACGACACCAGCACAAGGTTGTATGAAGCCAGATATTCCGTAGAAGATCCCAAGGATTGTCTCTCCGGATTTTATTTGACGACTTCATCTTTTGAAGGTCTGCTACTAGAATTCATTCTAAGCAACATATGGCAATCTGGGGTCTTTCCTTGCACTTAGGTGGCACGGAAAGCCGTAAAAATCTTGAAAAAAAATTCATCTTTGAAACCGGCAGTCTAAATCCCACAGGGATCAACGAACGCTTTTCATTCCACTAATTTACTCATGTTTTTCTCGTTGCCATGCTCCCATCAATAACGTAGCTCTATTTTCTGCCTTTAAAAGCACACACAACCCACAATTCCTCTATTCGCTCCGACGAAGGTCTAACGCTCGAAACGTCAGCTTTTGTAATCATTACTGTGGCCAATTTACCATTTCAACTTTGTTGATATATCCAAATTATTTCGTTATTCCCACCGACGCAGCCCCAAATAGTTTCTTTCGAAACTTTCAGCCTTTATTTACTTACTAGAATTCAAGGTTTGTGTTTTGCGTTTTCTTTGTTCTCGCGCTTGTTTAGTTTTATCTGACTCTGAAGGAGTCTGTTTGTCGCTTGGAAATCGAGAGATGACAAAACGCGGAGCCCTACTCCATGGAGTACCCTTTGGATGGAGTATCCCTGAAAGTCATGTAGTGGCCAGATAAAATACTTTATAAACATGGTAAATCGTTTAGCTGTACATATCTTAATGTATTTTGAGCTTGCCAGCTCTATGATTGTCACAGTTCGACATAGTCCACGAACTGACCGTCACCTTGAATTTAACATTAAACTGCTGGCCACTTCAAACGGAAGGCTTAAAGGCTGGTTTTCATTAGCGACGGAGTCGGAGTCGGAGTCGTAAAAGGTCGGTTTTCACTTGCGACGGAATCGTAGTCGGAGTCGTAATCAGAAGCGGAAGTCTTAATCAGAGCGGAAGCAGAAGACCGATTCTGCCTATGACTCCGTCGCTTACGATCTAGTGAAAACTGCGTTGTTGGAGTCGGAAGCGGAAGAATAAACCAATCACAATGCTCGATTCTATCTTTCCAAATTGCACAAATAGCCGTAACAAATTTAAACATGTGAGCTTGACTGTAAAATTACGAAATTGAAAGTTAAAATACTCGAAAAAGTGAATCTACTGAGAGTACAATTCACGATCACCAAGTCGTAGTTCGCTGACGAGGTTAGCATACTCTTCCTAGGCTGCTCGACGTCGATAGATATCACGAACCCAAATTTTCTTTCTTTTTCGAACGATATTATTCCTGCATTGTCTCTGCCTGCGCAAAATGATTAATAAGAGCCAAAGGTGTTCTTCGTCCGCCATGTTGTCATTGGCGCCAAAATTTCTACTTTCGGGGGCCTGGAATCGAGCATTGTGTTTGGTTTATTCTTCCGCTTCCGCTTCCGACTCCGACAATGCAGTTTTCACTAGATCGTAAACGACGGAGTCGGAGTCGGAGTCGTAGTCGGAGTCGTGAGAGCGCTTATGACCTAGTGAAAATGAAAAACCGAGTCGTAAGCGGAGTCACGAGCTTGACAGAATCGGAGTCGGAAGAATCAGAACGTTCCCAATTTCTTCCGATTCCGCTTATGAGTAAGTGCCAATCAGTAAAAGATATCAGGACTGTCAAGCTTATCATCGGGATAATGACTTGACATATGCCTTACACTATGTTAGGACAATCTTCTAGGGGGGCTCGTCAGGCACCATCTGTTGCCATGGCAACAGTACAGTAGTGCTAAAAGACCTTCTAAAACTCAGTTTTTGAAAGATATCTCAAAAACCAAGTCGGTGACCTAGTTTTTTTTTTTTTTCAAATTTATTTAACATCATCACATTCTCTATCTGTATAGGTGATAAAAAAAAAACTAACAAGTAGAACTTGAATTATATAGGAAAATGCTGTTTTAAAATGTAACAAGTTTTCCACTGGATAATTTTTTTTTAATTTTCTTCAGAATGCTTAATGATGAAAATAATTTGTACACAAAAAATCAGGGTAGGTCACCGATCTAATTTTCGAGATATTAGTTCATCAACTTAGCAAGCTTTATTTCCGGTTTTTACAATTTTAGCTCACACTTTAATATCCGGTCACGCGCTTTAAACGATACCGCTGACTCCAGGGCTCATTTTCGCAAGGATGAATCCGTGTTGGCGCGATTAATCGGTGGATGCCCTCAGCGCGGAAAAAGTCGTACATCCTGAAGATGGATTCACATTGTTTCGTGATTTTACACATTCCTGAAAAATAAGTTATCATTTGAGACTCAGACTGCTTACTGTTACGACAGTTGGAAATGTAAGAACATTCCGGTGAGAATTCTCTTGCGGAATTCGATATATGATGACAAGTTGATTTTGAAGGTGGCGCCTATACCAGTACAACATTGAGACCGTTAATGTTGAGTTTCTCGTACAGAGATTGTAGTGTAACACGAGACAAACCAGCCTCTGCCAGCTTCTGGACCATGTTTGTCGAAAGATGGAGCTTTCCATCAGACGTCTGGGTGGTATCCTGTCGTTGTTCCGAGAAGATGGCTTGATCGAAGGCCTCATTCGGCGATGCACATCTACCAAGATTGACCGTATAACTCTTTGTGTGCAATTTGAAGTGGAGGAGTGAAAACAATTTGGAGTTAAAAGAATTTGCTTTGACGTCTTCCAGATTGTCATGAGCGTCAAACTAAGCGGAAATCAGGGTTTCATATACAACAGTAATTTGTTAGTCGTCACAGATTTCGCGAATTTCTATATTTTTCAAGGTACTAGAGGTAGGAACAAGCCTTGGCTTCATTGTCCTTTTTTTATCTTTGCCACTGTCATGGACGTGAACTTTCATTATTCCGTTTTAAATGGAAAACAAAACAAATTTTGCAATGCTTTCTTAACAAATGCGAGTTTGCATTTTCGTAGTTGTAATTTACAGTTTATCGAGTGAAATATCAACAATCTTTCTCACAATTTTAAGATGAATATTTTATTTTAATTTTACCGTTTCTGGTTGAATCAGAATTAAAGTCTCATCTACATTTTTACGATCTCTTGTTTGCAGAAAATAATTTTTTTTTTTTTTTTATGGCAACATTTACACTACTCTATTTCCGTTCATAAAACATACTTTCAATGTTTACCATCCTGGATCCAACAATGATTTCATTTTGCTTTTCATCTTCCGGTGAGTTGTTTAGGAAAGTTCTCGGTCATTTCGTTTTATTAGGAATCAAATTCAATGCGAAACGAATCATAGCACTCAGAAGTATCCACTTTTTCGCGGAACAAAGGAAGACGTACCGAATACACTCGTCGCAACTTTATTGATGGGCTGTTGACTTCGCCATCCTCCTTTAGCTCGTTAAATAAACTTTTTTTGACCACTTTCGGCAAAAGTCCTGCCATCAAAACATTTTCCTACCTACTTTCAAGAAGTCAACTTCCCATTTTTGTTTCTCAAACAACCACTTCCGCTGGAAACAATAGAGGTACCCGGCAATTTTGAATCGCTCATGGTGGCCATGTTTGTTTACAACTCGGATCTGATCGCGCGCGCCATCGCTTCTTACTCTCGCGAGTAATTTGCTTGCGTGTATCTTGGAATTCATTCTCAGCGCGGTCAAAAAAACCCTTTCGAGCCTCCTTAAAATAACACGGTGACTTTAATGGTGACAATTATTGTTATTTAAATTTTTTAATTATATAGATGTCTTCGGAGAAAAAATCGAGAAGCGCAAGATTCACTCCAGCTATGAGTGAGGCACTTGTTCAGGCCTACCGAAAATATCAAGTAAGCTAAGTTCCGTTTTATATTTATATTAATTATATTAAATAGTTATGATGTGAAAGTAGTCTTTGATGAAATTCATGTTGCAGCACATAGTAAATCAAATGGTTAAACCAATTTTAAAACTGGGCAACAGTTAAACTAAGTATCCTGTTATAAGTAATAACAGAGATTTTCTGTTGATAGATAGTGAATGTATTGAAAAGTCCTTAAATGCGTATTTTGTTTTCCCCTAGTTTATCCTTCAGGCGAAATTCTCAGAGACAGTGTCATTGGAATAGAAAAATGGGGCTTGGGGCTACGTTGCTGATACTGTTAACGCAGTTAACAGTGGGGAGAAAAAAAGTGTTGAACAGGTAGAAAATAGTATACACATCATCACGATTGTGCAACCCAAAATTGTTTTGTAAGTAAAGAAAGGTTTCTGTTTATAAAAGTGAATCACTTATTTCTTAAGTCCACCAAATTGTTACTTTAAACTTTCAAATATTGTCAGATAAAAAAGAGATGGGAAGACATGACAGGGAATGTGAAGAAGAAGGAGAGGGAGGCCAGAAATAAAGAACTGAGAAGGTTAAGGGTGACAGGAAATGGACATTTAGAAGATGAGGTTAGGCTAGCTTTGAAATGAGTGGTGCACTTATCTCCCATGTTGTAAAGCAATTTAATTATGAATGAAATTGCTTTTTATAGGACGATGAAAATGCAGCCAAACTCTCTGAGCCTTGCACAGAGAGCCTGACTCCTTCTGAGAAGGAAATTGCCATCATTTTAGGGCCACAGACTTTCACTGGGATTCCTGGTGGACATGATTCCATGGAGACAGCTGGTGAGAATTACTTTTGTCTTAATCTACCCCAACAAGGTTAGTCTGTTTGAATATCAATTATTATTATTATTGTTATCATTACATTAGTGTCTTAATCTTGTCCAACAAAATTTGTGGTTACACGAATGAAATATCCATATTGTCTGTGAAAGGTCACTACAAATCCCAAGAGCATGAACATCATGAAGTGTTATTAACAAAATACTTGTATAATGCTACATTGAAATTTACCAAATGAATGGGAGTAAGGTGGGGTTTAATGTTACAAAAAGGGGAAGGTAGGAAAGTAGGGATGTTTTACCAAAGAGGAAGTAGCTGTATAACCCTTTGAAAAACCATTTACGGCCCTTGTTATTCACCTCATTACCTTTCATTTTTCGTAAATTAAGGGCAGGCAAGCAAAGAAAACATTTCTGAAGAAAATGTGGAGGTTGACTTAGAGGTATAATAATTTTTAATATTTTTGAAGTTGTTATAGAATGTACAACTGTTAAAATATTAAACATGAGTTTGGTTTACAACTGCAATATTATCATTTGAAAGATAAAGAGAAAGAATTCGTAAGGTGTATCCAGTACTTGTTAGAAATCCAGTAAAAAATACATTCTTGTGAGTCAAGGCTCTCAAGATTTGTATACTTGAACATTAGTTAGCTCTATTAAAGTTTGAACGTTTATTTTGACCACTACATTGCTGTGTTTTGGATCCCAGAAAAAGAATTGACTCATTTATTGCCTAGGGTTTGACCACTCTGTAAGATGACAAACTTTTCTTTCTACAGGCCAACCCTAAGTATGTAAATGATAGATTTATAAATTTGCTGATTGTGATCATGTTCCACTAATTGTTCTGATGCAGTTAATATTTTTATTATAACTTAATACATAGGAAGTCAGTCTGACAGCTGAAACAAACCACACTGCTTCAGTTTTTATCAAGGTAATATGTTTACATACTTGTTGAAAGTGAATAACACTTGCTATTCAAGTAACTCGTTTGAAAATACCATGCAAATTTTTAGTGCCAACATCAAAATTATTCCAAAAGCAGCCAAACATGGTATGAGGAAGGGACATGGAAGGTGGACGCTAACGTAAAGGCAATGGCAGTGGGAGTAAACTAATAATTATTACAGTGTTATAGTATAACTGTTCTACCAGGATCAACCAACAGTGCTGGATGGTAGTTGTTCCATGTGATGATGATCACTGAAAGTAATGTATAAAACAACAACAGCTACTAAGAGTTAGTATGATTCTGCCTTTTAGGATTCTAAAAGTGGTGGGCAGGCAAGTTTTCAACTCGGGCAAAGGAAAAGACCTCCTCCAAAATCACTTGCCCAGGCACAGTTGGAAGTAAGATACTTCTAACAATACAATCCAATTATCAAATCTCAGATTAATTCATGTGAGTTCTCAATATTATGTACACTGCAGCTATAAATATTGATTTTGACTGTTCGAGAATCAAGTCTTACCATATTGTCTACATTATGTCTTACATGTTTATTTCATGTAGGGGATAACACTACAGTACCAGAATTTGACATTGCATGTGTTTCAGTATTTTCTATAATCCTGGAACTGATGAGTCAACATTGTTGGCTGGCAGAACTAAGTAACCCTATCTTGTCTGAGAGCCCATTCTACAATACCACTTCTTCTTTTATGTACTGGATAGAATCGCATCATTGTTATCATTGGTTGTCTACTTAGCAGTTTACCATAAGTAGGCTCTCCCCAGCATCTCCCAGAGGGCGCTAAAGGATTGGAGATGAGCAAGTATGATTCATTCAATTATTTTTTTCCTTTAGTACTTTGAAACTGTGACTGCTTATTACAAATTAAAGATGAAGAAGGTTGCAATGGAGATTGACCTCCTGAAAGAAGAGGAAAGAGTAGGTATGGCTATCCTCTGAACTGAAATTCAATTTAATTAAAACACCGATTTCTGAGGCAGACATTTAATGACCAATATTATTCTAGCTTTAAACACTGATCAAACTTCTAGGTCTATATTGGAAGTCTGAGATCAAAAGAGTGCAAACACTGACACTATCAACTCACATAGAACTCATTTGTTTTACTGACACCTTGTATTTTTCTAATACCATTGTTATTGCAGTAAAAACAACAGTTGCTGACAGTGAGGAATATTATTTACAGCAAAACATGCCTTCAGACTTTTTTTAGATCTTTTTCTTTTTGTCATAGATATCATTCATAAATGGCAGGCATAATTATTATTCTATCCCATGCATATAAGGAGTCTCCACGGCTTTTGTTTTTTTAAATAAATGTCATCATTGTTATTTTCCACGATGAAAAGCTACAACCTTTTATGCAAAATCCTACTGTTACTTTGATTCTATTTTTTCTCATACTTTGCTTTAAATATTTGAACAATGCCACCATATGCTGCAAGGTTAGAGTAATAATTTGCATTTTCAGTAACCAGTTGATATGTAATGTTGTACATATGCCTGTTGCATTTCATTCAACATGTTGCTTAAAAAAGACAAAAAGAGAGCAAGTAAAAGTAAAAACAAGAAAAAATTAACTTCTGTTATTGGGAGCTCAGGGTGCTTGTGGGTGCATAATTAAAGTAACTTGGATGTTCCTTCAATGGATGTTTATTCAACTTAATTGAATACATTATTTATGAGGTGATCTCTCGCCAATACCCCAGCATTGCTTTGAAGGTGAGCTGGCACCTCATTTACCAAGTCTGGTTCCTGTTGTGGTTGCTCATCATAAATGGGGAGTGGTGTGTTGTCCAAAATACACATGTTGGGAAGCACAGCAGTTGCAGTAATGATAGTGCAACAACGACTTGGTTCGAATTGTAGTGCCCCACCAGAAATGTCAAGGCAACGAAACCTAGCCTTCCATAGGCCAAAGGCCCTCTCAATGGTACGTGTTCCGTGTTTTAGTGTGAGCCTTCTGGTACTTCCTTTGGGGTTGTGTGGACACACTATCGGGCCTGAAAGGGGTCAGCAAATATGGCTGGATGCCATATCCACGATCGCCCAGTAGCCAACCATTTCTTCCGCCACCGCCTTCTAGGTGTATGTGCAGCATGTTGGCAGAAAAAATGGCTGAGTCATGGACACTGCCATGCCATCTACACACAAAGTTGGTGAACAACAGTTGTGCCTTGCACAATGCCATGGTGTTTATAGCATGAAAGCCCTTATAGCACACATACAAATGTTCCTGACTATTTGGAGGACAAGAGCAAAGTATTCAATTTCTATGAATTTCAGGCATCATACTCATCTAATTTCTTTAGACTTCAAAGGTTCAATGTCTCCCATTCCCTTCACCTTCGAAAAGAAAGTCCAGAAAGTAAACCTTTATGTAACTGTTTTTGTTCTTGGATTCACCCGTTAAATTCCTAAACCAAATTAACAAATGGTAAATGCCATAGCCTACATTACAGAGTTATAGATGCAAGCAGGAGGTTGCTGAGCCCAAAAGAAGCATGAGAGTCACCCAAGGCAACTGAAGGCTTGAGTGCCTAGCAAACCTCCTAAGTACATCCATAACTCAAAAGTGTACAGCTGTGGCATTTACCACTTGTTTTATAACATATTCATTGATACATTGGAGCATTAAAGAAGTCCTTTATTGAGCTACATCACAGAACCACAAATGTCATAAGTGTACACCCATGGGCAAATAGTAGACAATAAATCAACCAGTAAGAGCGCCTGCTTTGCTTTAGATTGAGAAACAATTGAGAATCGAAATTTGCCCACATATTTAAGCCAACATTTTTCAACCTTTCCACATGTTGGCTATTCTGTAATTTACAGTTAAGCTTCAAGCATTACTTACATTCAAATCAGTATTTCGTGTGGGAAGCACTATCTAGTCTTGAGACATTCTCTCCAGGTACCTGGAGACGACAAGCAATGATCTGCTTACACTTGCCTTTGATACTCCCACGGTATCAGCTATGACTTTGAGAAAACTCCCTAAGGCATGGTAACGGAGTGATATGAGAACCTGAAAGGCATTGTAGATAAATTTCGCTAACAAAATATTTGTGGTGGGAATCAAACAGGATCCCTAATCAGAATATTCAGAGAGCAAGCAAACAACACATACGGACCACCGAGGAAACAATGTAAACCTGAAATCTTTAAATTTAGCCACACACTTAATTTCAGCAGTTTATACTGACGGGAATTTCTCTTAAGTAAATGTATAGAATATTGTGAAAAAGAAAGGAATTCAAAAGTCTTTTTTTTTAGAGTGATTTAATGGTTTTCTTCAGCGAATGTCATGCGTAATTTTCGCCGATCTCCAATCGAGTTATCTAGCATAAAGCAAGCTAATATCATTAACAATATGACCAAAACAATTATGTGATTGGGGAGAAGAATTTTAAAGTTTATTCTTTTCGTTTATCCATCATAAGTACAGTACACTTGTTCGTGTATCACTCAGCTAATGCTATAAGCAACAATTGTCAGCATTTGTGCAACCCGGCCGCGTTTAATGCAAGTCTCCGCGATCGCTGTACTGTATTATGTTTATTTCTATCTGTATAATGTCAGTAAACTAATTTCCTCCAAAAAAAAAAACAAAAACAAAAAAAACATCTGCAATTAAAACACGGGAAACAGGTTTGCCTTGCAGTAAGATCAGGTTTGCGTGACAGGAACCCATTTGAACGTTCATACAAGGAAGCCATTTTAAAGTCATTACTCGCAGCGAGTAATTAGCGTTAACATGACAAAGTGTTTATCTACTCAATAATTTTCTCCACTGCTGTTTGTTAGTTAAAAAAAAAACAATTAAATAGAACTTCACAGTTATATATATATGGTGTTTCCATGCAAACGCCTTCAAACAGTATACAATAAAACAACAACAACTACTAATGATATTTACCTGGGTTTCCGGAGACAGTGGGCAGCTTCTTCTCGTGTTTCTCTGTAGTTCCTCCTTAAGCTCCTCAACGAGCCACTCTATCCTTCCTCACGAGAGCCGAAAACGTTCAATGACTTCACAGTCAGCCATATCGGGTAGAAAGGGGCGTCTTTGATATAATCTTGGTCTTCGCGCTAAACAGAAAAGTCCGCCCCCAGCCGCCATTTTGTTGGGTTTTTCAACATTTGCGACTCTCCGATAACTTTACGGGAGGTTACGACCTCCCGTAAATTACCGGGCAAGATATCGGTAAAATTAACGGGATCGAAACTAACGGGAGTTTCGAGAAACACCCGAAAACTCTACGGGGACTTACCGGATGACTTGCAGGGCCCGATAATTTACCGGAACTTTCGAGAAACGGGCCCTAGCTGGCCCGCTTTAGAATTACCAGGCGAGCTGATACTTTTTAAACAATCTGATCAATTTGAGAGTGCCACCTTAAAGTATCATCAATTTCGACCCCTAGGTATCTGCAGGTTCTGACTCTATCCACATCTTACATCAGGTTGATGATCTAGATGCGTGATATTGTATTGAGTAGCAATAATGGAATATTTAGTTTTCTTCACATTAAGACTAAGTTTATATGTTTGGTACGGAAGCTGAAAAGGGACAATCCAAACAATATTTTTCAAATCCCGAAAAATATTTCAAATCGCAATATTTATTTTAAACTTACCGTCGAAAAGTTTGACAGATCCAAAGATATTTTGCAAATCAAAAAAAAAATATTTAGAAATCCGAAAATATTTTGCGAATCCAAAAAAATATTTGGAAATCCAAAAAAATTTTTTAAAAATCCGAAAATATTTTGCGAATCCAAAAAAATATTTTGAAATCCAAAAAAATTTTTTCAAAATCCGAAAATATTTTGCAAGTCCAAAAAAATATTTTGAAATCCAAAAAAATGCGTGTTAAATGGGAACACTAAGAACTGTAGTACGATTGAATCAGCGCGCGTGGCGCAAGCTGAAAGCAATCAAGACAACTTAACAATCAAGACAGTGAAAAATATAGCCGTACATCTACAAAGGCGAACTATTCAAAAAAGACGCAATTCCTGATGTGCGTACTTATTTTAAACAAACTGAGACATTTCAGTATACACACTATAGTTCCTGTCACCCACAAGGAATTAAAAGAGACTTCATAAAAGGGGAGACCCTTAGACTTCTAAGAACAAACTCCTCTCAAACAATATTTGAGGAGAAAATTACCAATGAAGCGCATTTGCTAAAGAGAGGCTACCGAGAGGACCTCATTAGCACAACCCTCTCAGAAGTGAATTAAAAAACAGGAAATTAGCTCTTCAACAAAAACAAAAGACGAACCAACGAATCTTGCCTTTTGTGTTACACGATACCAACCATCAGTGCCAAACCTAAAGCAAATTCTCATGAGACACTAGCATTTAATAGAAACACAACCACTACGTAACGAAATATACAAAAATCCGTTTCTCGTATCTTACAAAAGAGGACGGCCCCCCAAAGACATACTCAGTGGGGCCAAACTTTGAATAGGCTACTCTAAACACGCACTGGGGAGTCGTGTAGGCCTGTGAACCCCATTTTACAACAATTTCTCGTCTAACTATTTCCCGAACAGTGTGGTCTGAATGAAGGTGGTTTCTTCTTTGTAACCCATAGTGACGTAGCCTTCTCTTCAAAGTCCTCACGTTCATTGAAATCCCATGGTATTCTGCCAGAAAGTGAACAATGGTTTCGTACCGAAATCCCTTATTAAAGTAATGTTCTATAGCCAATCTCTCGTCTCCCGAGCTGGACAACACACTTTCCTCTTCACGCCATTTTAGTGTTCCACAACAACGGCAGAATGTTTCATTGTTCCCACATTCTCTTCCACATTTATGACAGAACATGTTCTATCCTTGTTTCTTTGCCATTTTGTATGCGGGATGAGGGATATGGCAAGAAAACGCCGGTTTAACGCTGGGTGACTGCTGGCGCAAATAGCACTTGACAAAATATTTTTTTGGATTTGCAAAATATTTTCTGATTTTGAAAAAATTGTTTTGGATTTCAAAATATTTTTTTGGATTCGCAAAATACTTTCGGATTTTAAAAAAATTTTTTTGGATTTCTAAATATTTTTTTGGATTTGCAAAATATCTTTGGATTTGTCAAATTTTTCAACAGTGAGTTTAAAATAAATATTTCGATTTGAAAAATATTTTTGGATTGTCCCTTTTCGGCTTCCATAGTTTGGAGCCAAGACTGGATGTTTGTTTAGATCACTGTTCAGCTTTATTTGTAGATCAGTAGGATCATGAGCAGTAAGGGTAAGACAAGTAACATCAGCATACAGTCTTGTTGTTGAGGATAGACTACTCGCGAGAACATCATTTGTATAAATCAAGAATAATATAGGTCCCAGGATGGAACGTTGAGGGACACTACACACAGTGGAGCCATAATCAGAAAGAGAACCATTAACATAAGTTCTTTGCTTGCGATCAGTCAGATATGATTGAAACCATTTTAAGCTTATGCAGTGAACCCCATAGAAATTGAGCTTTTTAAGTAGTATTTCATGATCAATAGTAGCGAAATTTTTTTTGAGATCGAGAAAAAGAACTCCATTTAGTAAGCCATTGTCCGTACTAGAAAAACAATAACTGGTTATATCTATAAAGGCAGTCAAAGTGGTATGACAAGGTCGAAATCCCGACTGAGCATGCCTCAATAAAAAGTCATCTACTGACTGGGTGAAGACTACTCTCTCAATAAGTTTACTGACAATCGTCAAGACAGATATAGGTCTATAATTATTTGGATTAGTTTTGATAGGAGTGACTCTGGTTACCTTCCAATCATCAGGGAAAATACCGGTAGTTAAGTATCTATTTATGATGTAGGTCAAGGATGCAGAACTATAAACTCTAATAGGGCACGCCTTTCCAACCAATGACAACGCGTGTTATATCCGAATTTTAATATAAACCCATATCTACTCACTAAAAAATTGCTCAGTTTATGGAGGATCTGGCCTTAATTACAGCCCTAACTTCTGGGATTCCTTGTCACCTTTTCTCTTTTCAATCACCAATCGAGTTAATCGAGTTACGTTCTAGTGTCCGCGCCGATTACTCCAGGAGTAAAAAGTTACGAAAAGGGGGGGATGTAGAACCGTGCTATAGCCATCTGCAGCTGAATAAGGGGCTTCACTGTAACACCATATACTATTGAACTGTTTACAGTTTTATCGTTTATTTTTATTTTTCTTGCTCGACTTTGTTTCAGGCTTGTCAGATTCCTTAGATGCCTTTCTATACAGATAGTACAAAATCGTTCCAGCCAGGACCGGCCAAAATCCTATTTGCAGAAGTAACTTTGGATCGAACAGCGACTTCCTCTTAATAGACATGTGCTCGGTTGTAAAAATCAGTACAGAGTGGGCTATGTGTGAATAAAAGAAAAATAGGAAAATGTTAGGATTTGCTGTTAATTCAATAACGTACTGTAATATGATAATAGTATCACGATTAGCGGGCAGATTTCGGTATAATTTAACCCATACTATTCTAAAACAAGGCCTATGTCTCAAACGCGATCAATTGCTTCCGCCATTGCTTTCTTTATATCCACGAACTGCACGCGTAGTGAAAAATAGGGCTGTGCGGAAATCTTGCCGAGAGAGCAAAAATATAAGGCTTTTTTACTACTCTCTGTCTATGTTAGAACGAGAAGATAGGAATTTTTTTCCCTTTTTGGCCTTTTGCACATACTCAACACATATCTCGTTCGTGGTTGGTCAGTGACAAACTAAAATAAGTAATAGATTACAATATGAAATTTCCGTATTGCACTCGCTCAGAGTCAGGTAAACAAACAATGCTAAAGTGAAAATCAGACCTGAAAAAAATTTCAGGCCTGTACGGGATTCGAACCACTGACCTCTGCGATACTAGTGCAGCGCTCTACCAATTGAGCTAACAAGCCAACTGGGAGCAGGCCATCAAATTAATTCGATATAAACCCCTGGATGATAAATCAAACAACAACAAACATATGAAACATATGTGTGAACTGCGGTTATGAGACGTATATGAGAACGATCCTTCGCAGTAAAGCACTATTTGAGCAATAGTGAAAATCAGACCTGAAAAAAATTCAGGCCTGTACGGGATTCGAACCACTGACCTCTGCGATACTAGTGCAGCGCTGTACCAATTGAGCTAACAATTTCAGGCCTGAAATTTTTTTCAGGTCTGATTTTCACTATTGCTCAAATAGTGCTTTACTGCGAAGGATCGTTCTCATATACGTCTCATAACCGCAGTTCACACATATGTTTCATATGTTTGTTGTTGTTTCATTTATCATCCAGGGGTTTATATCGAATTAATTTGATGGCCTGCTCCCAGTTGGCTTGTTAACTCAATTGGTAGAGCGCTGCACTAGTATCGCAGAGGTCAGTGGTTCGAATCCCGTACAGGCCTGAAATTTTTTTTTTTTCTTTTTTTCAGGTCTGATTTTCACTATTGCTCAAATAGTGCTTTACTGCGAAGGATCGTTCTCATATACGTCTCATAACCGCAGTTCACGCATATGTTCCATATGTTTTTTGTTGTTTGATTTATCATCCAGGGGTTTATATCGAATTAATTTGATGGCCTGCTCCCAGTTGGCTTGTTAGCTCAATTGGTAGAGCGCTGCACTAGTATCGCAGAGGTCAGTGGTTCGAATCCCGTACCTGCCTGAAATTTTTTTCAGGTCTGATTTTCACTATTGCTCAAATAGTGCTTTACTGCGAAGGATCGTTCTCATATACGTCTCATAACCGCAGTTCACACATATGTTTCATATGTTTGTTGTTGTTTGATTTATCATCCAGGGGTTTATATCGAATTAATTTGATGGCTTGCTCCCAGTTGGCTTGTTAGCTCAATTGGTAGAGCGCTGCACTACTATCGCAGAGGTCAGTGGTTCGAATCCCGTACAGGCCTGAAATTTTTTTTTCAGGTCTGATTTTCACTATTGCTCAAATAGTGCTTTACTGCGAAGGATCGTTCTCATATACGTCTCATAACCGCAGTTCACACATATGTTTCATATGTTTGTTGTTGTTTGATTTATCATCCACGGGTTTATATCGAATTAATTTGATGGCTTGCTCCCAGTTGGCTTGTTAGCTCAATTGGTAGAGCGCTGCACTAGTATCGCAGAGGTCAGTGGTTCGAATCCCGTACAGGCCTGAAATTTTTTTCAGGTCTGATTTTCACTATTGCTCAAATAGTGCTTTACTGCGAAGGATCGTTCTCATATACGTCTCATAACCGCAGTTCACACATATGTTTCATATGTTTGTTGTTGTTTCATTTATCATCCACGGGTTTATATCGAATTAATTTTATGGCTTGCTCCCAGTTGGCTTGTTAGCTCAATTGGTAGAGCGCTGCACTAGTATCGCAGAGGTCAGTGGTTCGAATCCCGTACAGGCCTGAATTTTTTTTTTTTTTTTTTTTCAGGTCTGATTTTCACTATTGCTCAAATAGTGCTTTACTGCGAAGGATCGTTCTCATATACGTCTCATAACCGCAGTTCACACATATGTTTCATATGTTTGTTGTTGTTTGATTTATCATCCACGGGTTTATATCGAATTAATTTGATGGCTTGCTCCCAGTTGGCTTGTTAGCTCAATTGGTAGAGCGCTGCACTAGTATCGCAGAGGTCAGTGGTTCGAATCCCGTACAGGCCTGAAATTTTTTTCAGGTCTGATTTTCACTATTGCTCAAATAGTGCTTTACTGCGAAGGATCGTTCTCATATACGTCTCATAACCGCAGTTCACACATATGTTTCATATGTTTGTTGTTGTTTGATTTATCATCCACGGGTTTATATCGAATTAATTTGATGGCTTGCTCCCAGTTGGCTTGTTAGCTCAATTGGTAGAGCGCTGCACTAGTATCGCAGAGGTCAGTGGTTCGAATCCCGTACAGGCCTGAATTTTTTTTTTTTTTTTTTTCAGGTCTGATTTTCACTATTGCTCAAATAGTGCTTTACTGCGAAGGATCGTTCTCATATACGTCTCATAACCGCAGTTCACACATATGTTTCATATGTTTGTTGTTGTTTGATTTATCATCCACGGGTTTATATCGAATTAATTTGATGGCCTGCTCCCAGTTGGCTTGTTAGCTCAATTGGTAGAGCGCTGCACTAGTATCGCAGAGGTCAGTGGTTCGAATCCCGTACAGGCCTGAAATTTTTTTTTTTCAGGTCTGATTTTCACTATTGCTCAAATAGTGCTTTACTGCGAAGGATCGTTCTCATATACGTCTCATAACCGCAGTTCACACATATGTTTCATATGTTTGTTGTTGTTTAAACAATGCTAAGTTATACATTATTCCGAAAAACATTAACTTGGTTGATATTTTACAATTGTTTCATGAAACAACCAAATAAAAGAAATCACATGCATTCTCCAACCCATGAAAAGTTTTTCTAAGTAATGTAGTACCAAAGATCAAGAATGGGGAAGTCTTAAAAGAGCTTTATCTAGTGGATTTTTACCAGACAGTCGATGAGGTCAAAATATTGGAAGTTATCTCTTCCTGCAGTTTTAACACAGTAAATACAATAACTTTTTATTTTAAATAATGCTCACCAGGTACGTATAATGCACGATCCTCGCAGTAGACAGCGCTATTTTGAGCAATAGCGAAAATCAGACCTGAAAAAAAAAAAATCAGGCCTGTACGGGATTCGAACCACTGACCTCTGCGATACTAGTGCAGCGCTCTACCAAGTACGGGATTCGAACCACTGACCTCTGCGATACTAGTGCTGAGTGCAGCGCTCTACCAATTAGAGCGCTGCACTAGTATCGCAGAGGTCAGTGGTTCGAATCCCGTACAGGCCTGATTTCTTTTTTTTTTTTTTTTTTCAGGTCTGATTTTCGCTATTGCTTAAAATAGCGCTATCTACTGCGAGGATCATGCATTATACGTATCTAACCCCGCAGTTCAAAATATATGAACTTCATATATTTCATTGTATCTGATTTATCACTTTCACGTGTTTATTACAAATCAACTTTACAGCCTGCTCCCAGTTGGCTTGTTAGCTCAATTGGTAGAGCGCTGCACTAGTATCGCAGAGGTCAGTGGTTCGAATCCCATACAGGCCTGATTTTTTTTTTTCAGGTCTGATTTTCGCTATTGCTTAAAATAGCGCTATCTACTGTGAGGATCGTGCATTATACGTATCTAACACCGCAGTTCAAAATATATGAACTTCATATATTTCATTGTATCTAATGCTCACCAGGTTAGATATCACAAAGGGTCCTAATGTAATCAAATTAACTAGCACGCTTGAATAAGGATACACTGAAACCTTATTGGAAAATAGGTATCCAATGCGTAAATGGTTGAATATGCAACAACTGCACAAGATTGGTAGATTGAGGTGGTTTTAAATTTAAACCAGGGCACCAAAAATGGATAAGCTTGAGAGGCAAATGACTGGTAGACTAACCTTAATCAATATCATTTAATATTTAACTGCTACAACAGCATTCAAGTAATTTCAACAGTGCAGAATAAATTACATTCATTTGTTAACAAAACTAACAATTCAAGGGTCAAACAAATGTAATCAAAGTTACTTTGAGTTTTTTTCAGGTCTGATTTTCACTATTGCTCAAATAGTGCTTTACTGCGAAGGATCGTTCTCATATACGTCTCATAACCGCAGTTCACACATATGTTTCATATGTTTGTTGTTGTTTGATTTATCATCCAGGGGTTTATATCGAATTAATTTGATGGCTTGCTCCCAGTTGGCTTGTTAGCTCAATTGGTAGAGCGCTGCACTACTATCGCAGAGGTCAGTGGTTCGAATCCCGTACAGGCCTGAAATTTTTTTTTCAGGTCTGATTTTCACTATTGCTCAAATAGTGCTTTACTGCGAAGGATCGTTCTCATATACGTCTCATAACCGCAGTTCACACATATGTTTCATATGTTTGTTGTTGTTTGATTTATCATCCACGGGTTTATATCGAATTAATTTGATGGCTTGCTCCCAGTTGGCTTGTTAGCTCAATTGGTAGAGCGCTGCACTAGTATCGCAGAGGTCAGTGGTTCGAATCCCGTACAGGCCTGAAATTTTTTTCAGGTCTGATTTTCACTATTGCTCAAATAGTGCTTTACTGCGAAGGATCGTTCTCATATACGTCTCATAACCGCAGTTCACACATATGTTTCATATGTTTGTTGTTGTTTCATTTATCATCCACGGGTTTATATCGAATTAATTTTATGGCTTGCTCCCAGTTGGCTTGTTAGCTCAATTGGTAGAGCGCTGCACTAGTATCGCAGAGGTCAGTGGTTCGAATCCCGTACAGGCCTGAATTTTTTTTTTTTTTTTTTTTCAGGTCTGATTTTCACTATTGCTCAAATAGTGCTTTACTGCGAAGGATCGTTCTCATATACGTCTCATAACCGCAGTTCACACATATGTTTCATATGTTTGTTGTTGTTTGATTTATCATCCACGGGTTTATATCGAATTAATTTGATGGCTTGCTCCCAGTTGGCTTGTTAGCTCAATTGGTAGAGCGCTGCACTAGTATCGCAGAGGTCAGTGGTTCGAATCCCGTACAGGCCTGAAATTTTTTTCAGGTCTGATTTTCACTATTGCTCAAATAGTGCTTTACTGCGAAGGATCGTTCTCATATACGTCTCATAACCGCAGTTCACACATATGTTTCATATGTTTGTTGTTGTTTGATTTATCATCCACGGGTTTATATCGAATTAATTTGATGGCTTGCTCCCAGTTGGCTTGTTAGCTCAATTGGTAGAGCGCTGCACTAGTATCGCAGAGGTCAGTGGTTCGAATCCCGTACAGGCCTGAATTTTTTTTTTTTTTTTTTTCAGGTCTGATTTTCACTATTGCTCAAATAGTGCTTTACTGCGAAGGATCGTTCTCATATACGTCTCATAACCGCAGTTCACACATATGTTTCATATGTTTGTTGTTGTTTGATTTATCATCCACGGGTTTATATCGAATTAATTTGATGGCCTGCTCCCAGTTGGCTTGTTAGCTCAATTGGTAGAGCGCTGCACTAGTATCGCAGAGGTCAGTGGTTCGAATCCCGTACAGGCCTGAAATTTTTTTTTTTCAGGTCTGATTTTCACTATTGCTCAAATAGTGCTTTACTGCGAAGGATCGTTCTCATATACGTCTCATAACCGCAGTTCACACATATGTTTCATATGTTTGTTGTTGTTTAAACAATGCTAAGTTATACATTATTCCGAAAAACATTAACTTGGTTGATATTTTACAATTGTTTCATGAAACAACCAAATAAAAGAAATCACATGCATTCTCCAACCCATGAAAAGTTTTTCTAAGTAATGTAGTACCAAAGATCAAGAATGGGGAAGTCTTAAAAGAGCTTTATCTAGTGGATTTTTACCAGACAGTCGATGAGGTCAAAATATTGGAAGTTATCTCTTCCTGCAGTTTTAACACAGTAAATACAATAACTTTTTATTTTAAATAATGCTCACCAGGTACGTATAATGCACGATCCTCGCAGTAGACAGCGCTATTTTGAGCAATAGCGAAAATCAGACCTGAAAAAAAAAAAATCAGGCCTGTACGGGATTCGAACCACTGACCTCTGCGATACTAGTGCAGCGCTCTACCAAGTACGGGATTCGAACCACTGACCTCTGCGATACTAGTGCTGAGTGCAGCGCTCTACCAATTAGAGCGCTGCACTAGTATCGCAGAGGTCAGTGGTTCGAATCCCGTACAGGCCTGATTTCTTTTTTTTTTTTTTTTTTCAGGTCTGATTTTCGCTATTGCTTAAAATAGCGCTATCTACTGCGAGGATCATGCATTATACGTATCTAACCCCGCAGTTCAAAATATATGAACTTCATATATTTCATTGTATCTGATTTATCACTTTCACGTGTTTATTACAAATCAACTTTACAGCCTGCTCCCAGTTGGCTTGTTAGCTCAATTGGTAGAGCGCTGCACTAGTATCGCAGAGGTCAGTGGTTCGAATCCCATACAGGCCTGATTTTTTTTTTTCAGGTCTGATTTTCGCTATTGCTTAAAATAGCGCTATCTACTGTGAGGATCGTGCATTATACGTATCTAACACCGCAGTTCAAAATATATGAACTTCATATATTTCATTGTATCTAATGCTCACCAGGTTAGATATCACAAAGGGTCCTAATGTAATCAAATTAACTAGCACGCTTGAATAAGGATACACTGAAACCTTATTGGAAAATAGGTATCCAATGCGTAAATGGTTGAATATGCAACAACTGCACAAGATTGGTAGATTGAGGTGGTTTTAAATTTAAACCAGGGCACCAAAAATGGATAAGCTTGAGAGGCAAATGACTGGTAGACTAACCTTAATCAATATCATTTAATATTTAACTGCTACAACAGCATTCAAGTAATTTCAACAGTGCAGAATAAATTACATTCATTTGTTAACAAAACTAACAATTCAAGGGTCAAACAAATGTAATCAAAGTTACTTTGAGTTAGTCCCAGTATATTTGGCCTATTGGCTTACTAGACTGGAATCTTCAATTGGAAAATAGACATCTTGCAAGCATGAAACATGCAGAGCAGCCCACTACATAACAATGTCAAAATAAGAAAAAAAACATGTGTAGAAACCAATCCCCCCGTCTCGCCCCAGTCCCAGTGCATAATAGTATAAATACGTCCACATTCGCACGGGTTATAAAATTTGCAAGGACTTTGTTAGTTAAAAGTCAAGCAACGTTAGTTCTCTTAACGCAGTATTCCCAAATTGTCAGTTAATGTCTCCTATCTTCGCTTGTTTCATATTTCATCCTGTATTATCTGTGTTTCCTATGTTATTTCATCGTTGTAATTAGCTGTTCCGCTCTTAATGTATTATGTCTGTAACCTTCGTTCTAGAAACCACTGGCAAATACATGTTTATTGAGAGTTTAAGAATATCAAATTTTTCTACGTCTTTGAATATTTGCTGGTGCGTTGTTAACAACATGGATACTAAAAAGGAAATATACCTCTAAGATACATTTTGCATATTTACAGTACAAGTGTTTCTTCTAAAATGTCCAAAGTAACCTGCAGAGTAACATATATCTAACTTCACCCTGTACATTAGGGGATCCATTGAGGGGGACAGAGAATAAAGACTTTATTTGTACCCAGGGTATCTAGAATGGGGTACCTACTTATCATTGTCTGCAATCCTTTGGCACCAGCACAGTTATTTAATAGTATTTATATGTTGCTAAAATTGGCATCTTCACAGTCATCCCAGATAAACTATATCCCATGGATGTACATCATCCATCTTTAGTAGCTAAAAAATTCACATATTAGAAGTCAAAGGAATACTTAAATTAGAGTAATTTTCATTAGACTATATGTAAGTACTGACAGTAACCAAGGTTACAGAACTCTTCTTTCACTAAATGCTAGTCAAGAAAACTAGCTCTCTCTTCTGAGTCAACCAATCTGATTAAGAAAAAAACCATTTGCCACCAACGCTCACATAAGTGCTTCTCATGCTTTACGCAATTTGTTTGTTGTTACATTGAGTTCTCATTAGCTCCTTCAAGATTTTTGTTCAGCTCTGGTTGGCAGCTGAGTGATAACTTTGGTTTACAATTTTACAACAACAAAACGGAATTTTTCTGACTAATATGGCTAAATAATATCCCTTAACCATCAGTTTCCAAATTTGGTAATAAAATAGTGCATTGAAAGCCATCACAGATCAGAGAAAATTCAGGTTACAATGCATACGTATAGTGTACATATTTTCTTAATTGCTAAAATTTTGGTGACCTGAGTGTACTACTTTTTTTTTTAAATTTTGAGAATAAATTTAGTCTACTGACTTCTATCACCGTTATTATATTTCCAATGAAAACTCTGAATGAGACTTTGGAATGACACTGTAAGGCTTCCCCCTTTGTTCCACTTTGGTGTTATTATAGATCTCAATTCAACAATATAAACACTGTTGGGTGATTGAACTGCTTTTCTATTAGGCACAAATCATATTTGTTCTTGCTAGATATCAAAATTAAAATTTTGCGCTATTTTATTGGTACATGTAGAAATATGTTCCATCATTACATTGCATGAGTTACACTGGGTTTATGTCGAATTAATTTGATGGCCTGCTCCCAGTTGGCTCGTTAGCTCAATTGGTAGAGCGCTGCACTAGTATCGCAGAGGTCAGTGGTTCGAATCCAGTACAGGCCTGAAATTTTTTCAGGTCTGATTTTCACTATTGCTCAAATAGTGCTTTACTGCGAAGGATCGTGCATATATACGTTTCATAACC